>NC_046661.1:105186248-105190286 GCF_010883055.1 Belonocnema kinseyi | reverse complement strand
ACAGAGATTGTGTATAATCATTTGAATTACGGATTAATAAGTGATTAATAAATTTCGAGTATTGCTGATTCGTGAGCGTGCATTCTCAGTAATAGTAAAATGAAGAAAAATTGAATTTCGCCGATTACAGCGCCATCTATCGCGAACCGAGAAAAGTGTTTTAGACAAATCATACACATTTTTATCCAAAGAATCCGAATGTGCAATAAAAAATAAGGGTTCCCATTTAAGATTTCAAACTTGCTCTTACCGCCACCCCCACGGGGCGGTGTGGGCGAACCGATTGTAACATCAGCATATGTACTCCTCAGGGTTATTAAATTGTGACTCATAACATTTTTTCACAAAGTGCCTAATATACATATACATATATGTGTGTGTGTGTGTGTGTGTGTGTGTGTGTGTGTGTGAGTGAGGCGTCTAGAATGGTGACTCAGAATATCGGGCAATCTCTTAAAGTAAGCAGCGTGATCCTTGCATGCGGGGCTCTACAAGGATGAATGAACTCCATTTCTTAGCTTCTCGTGGGAACAACAATGATATCACAAAAACATAGTTATAGTACGTGTGGTACAAAGTTATGGAACGCGCAGGGCTCCCGATAATGGGTCGACCAACAATGCCGACCACTCCAGAGCTATGGAAAAAGTTGGGGGGGGGGGGGGGGGGGGGGGGGGGGGGGGGGGGGGGCAGTACCCAATCTCTCCCCTGGCTACGCTACTGCATGGTACGACTGCATGCTCTGTGGTGCGAGAAACACCCAGAGCTATCGCACTTTTCGCATCAACGTCTACGAAACCATACCGAACTAAGGTAAATATCCCATTTTGGGCGAGTGACCCAGTTTCTGAGAATGCCCACATACTGTCGGTAAATTCGTGGTTAATCTTAAAGTTAATGGCACTAGTAATAGTTTACTCACATTCTAAAATGGATTAAATATATTTTTGGTATAGGTTTATAGTCCTTTTATTACGTATTCTTCTTCTTTAAACGTTATATAGGCACGCGTGTCGCTATTTGCGGCCGATCGAGCAAAACATTATTCTCGACTTGTTGGTTCTGGAGTTGACATACTGCGTAGTTTTTCGTGTCGACAGTGCTCCAAAAATGATATGGCGCGAATGTTTGATTGATAAGTAAGTATTAATAACAAGTTTTTCAAATATTTTCTTTAATATAACTTAAAGCTAATAGATAATTTGAATATTTCCTTCCGCCTTAATACGGACGGAAAAAAACGGTTGTATGAATTTGTGCCAGTGTTTACAAACAACACGGCTACATAAAAATCAGGGTTATTTCTAAGATAACAAGCACACTATTTCAATTCTAAAAGCTTTCTCTTGTTATGACGCCTGTTTTTTTATTCGTTTGCATTGAATAATTGAGAAAAATGTGCAGGAAACGATTATAACAACAATGAGATAGCCAGTTTAAAAATGCAAACGATAAAAATATTCGTATTTTTAAAAATTACGTGATTTATTATTTTGAGAAACGTTCACGTTAAAATTTTCAAATTCTTATTGACAAATTAAATTAGGAGTCAGTTCTGATTAATGACGATATCCCTTCACTGTAGGAAATATAACATGGCGTTGCTCGCCCAAACTGGGACAGTTGATTCCCCCACACTGGGTCAGAGGAAAAATCCATTCGCCCAAATATGTCCATCGGTACGACATAAACTATTCTATATTATTCAGTAAAAATTGTTTGTTTATATCGATAAGCAGACAAAGTATTTATAAAAAATATTTAAACTGTGCGGTATTAGAAACTTTTATCGATTCATAAGATTTAAAATACTTTTACAAGCAAAATACGCCACACAGATCCTTACATTCGCCCAAATTGGGAAATTTACCTTACACCAAAAAAGGGGCTATGTAAGCAGAGCGCCAACTCTACTACAGCCAGAACAAGCCGGCATTAGAAAAAAAGGCGACACGAAGACTAACTGCGGGCAGACCACTAAAAGAGGAAGAGCGATGTTTTATGACCTGGAGAAACATTAACATTCAGGCTTTTCGCAAGCCTAAAGATCTTGCTGAAATGGATGACGAGCTTCGTGGACATTTTTCCAATGAATCTTACCTCTAGACTATCAATTATTGTGTGTATAATGCAGCGAGAGGTTTGGCCGATGTGACCCGTAAAACAAAACAAAACCAACGGTTTATCATAAGACAAAAAGACGAATGCATCAAGCCGCCATAAAGATAGGCTGGGAAAGACAGTACGCGTCCCGCATTCAGCCAATATGTTTTCAACAACAAATTCGTGTACGAAAAAAGTGCACACGGGTGAACGTTTGCGAAATCATGTTTTTTGAAGATTGCGACCGAGATTTGAATCGGGCGAAAAAATTTAATTATTAATAAAAGATATTAAAAGGATGTACAATTTTGTTGGTCGGACTTCGAAATCTGTTTGATGTTCACAGATGGTCTGTTTTTCCGAGACTGCATTTTTGCAAAAATATGTTTCAAAGGAATGAAAGTGGAATTGTAATTCCTAACAACCAAAAATAGTCAAATTTCGAAAAACTAAAACTTGTAAAGAGTTGTGATCGAAAAATGCCGTATTTATTCCCTCTAATAAATTTACTTGAGATCAACAGTT
This sequence comes from Belonocnema kinseyi, assembly GCF_010883055.1. Lineage (NCBI taxonomy): Eukaryota > Metazoa > Arthropoda > Insecta > Hymenoptera > Cynipidae > Belonocnema > Belonocnema kinseyi. The sequence goes on along the minus strand of NC_046661.1, from coordinate 105,187,658 downwards.
CTCATATAGAAAATAAGAAATCAAAACTCGAAAAACATACAAGAACAAAAATAACCAAATTTCGAAAAACCTAAAACTTGCGCTGACTTGTGCTCGACAAATGCAGTCTTTATTCTTTATAATATAGGAAATAGCATTTATCGAGCACAAATCAGCACAAGTTTTACTTTTTCGAAATTTGACTATTTGTGGTCTTTTTATGATTCTTGAGTTTGAATATGAAAACAAAAACATAGAACAAATCATAATATTACTAAAATCAGTTTAAACAAATTAATACGAACTGAGTGCATTTACAGACAATAAATTGTTAATTCAAGACACATTTCTTCCAAAATTAATTTTATACAAATTTCTTAAAACATAATTCAATAAACTCTAAATCGCTAAAATACAATTCACATTTCATGGAAAAATTAATTCAGGAATCGTGCAATTAATGAAAATAATAAAAAAACTCCTACATTTGAAACATCACTTATACAGTTGGCGAAGTTTTGTTGCACGATTCATAAACAGCATAAAAAATTAGCCCAAATTAAAAAAATCGTTTTAATATGTTACTTCGTTCACGAGATTTTCACATAGGACGAAATTTGAAGATTATTGCAAACACTGAGGTCACAAATAAACATTCGGACCAGGTTACTAGGAACAGCTAAAACCCCATCTACATATTGTTAAAATGTGAGCTCTCTATCTTAAAAGTTTCACCTGCTGTAAAGGCTACAAAAAAAAGCAATTATCTTTTTTTTTCTAATCATCGTGGAGGTATTTTCTTTTTTCTTTCATTATTCAGAACTCATAACTGATTGTAGACTGGAACTGTAATTTTGTAAGACTAAATTGAACAAAGTTACTCCATTTGTTTATAAGAAAAAAATGCCCTTTTCTGCTTCGGGCTAGATTTGGCCAACCAAATTGAGAAAAAAAATTATTTGAGTACTGTTTTGAATACAGCAGGCGTTGGAAGCTACAATTCCACACTTTCATTGCTTTGAAACATACTTTTTAAAAATTACAGCCCCTGACAAAACACACAATCTGTGAACAACAAATAGATTCCCTGTCAAAGTATTTACTACACTAAGCTGAAATTTTGCACAAGCTTTTACTTTACAAAAATACATATTTTTAAAGAGTTTGAAGGTTCTGCGTGCATTATTGCCAAAATTGGAAAGAGACTCATTTTTCCCGTTTTGAGTTTTTTCCAAGTACATTTTTTTTAACCGACCTCGAAGTTCTGCTAACAAAATTCCTAGACCATGGTGGCCATTATTTTTATCATTTTTCTCTCCCGGTTTTCTTCCGGTTCTCCCGGTAGAAATTCGTGATTTCTCCCGGTTTAAAAAAAAAAATACTGCTGTTGTGAAACGTGCAGTTTTTTCACATATGATCAATCATATAATA
>NC_046661.1:105166568-105186148 GCF_010883055.1 Belonocnema kinseyi | reverse complement strand
GTATCGACCTAAAAGGAGAGTATGTTGAAAAATAAAACCGACTTTGGCCAAAAAAACGTCTTCGTGTTTCATTTTTCAGGGACTTATCAGACTGCCTAGTAACACATTGCCATAATCTACTACCAGAAATTTTTTACTCACAGAAGAAAAATATTAATCCAAATGCAAAATACATTCTTTGCAAAAGTTAAATCTAAACATGTTACACCTTTCTGTAGCCTCTGACAGACACTCTTTCGTTTTCTCGTATTTTTATTGACATTAAATTCTTAACTTTACTTCGCAAGTTATTCTAAAAATAAATTAATTATTAAATTTGATTAAAGTGAAGACTTATTTCTTATAACTAATCCCCATAACAACGATTATGATTTTAAATATGACTTTTAAACGTACTTAGATGATTTGAAATTCAATCAATATTTAAGAAAGATTCTTTTCAAATTTTTAAGGCACCCAATGTTTTAAATTTTATCAGAAAAAATGAAAATTTTACAAGTTTCAGTCTGTAATTTAAAAAATTTTTCTTTTTTTAATTTAAGTATAATTAAGCTTAATATCATTACATTGCTTTTTTGCACTTACAGCCATATTACCCGTTTTACCTGTCGAGGGCTTTACAAGGTCCCCTCGAGAAAATAATTAATAGAAATTGTTTTTAATATATATCTTTATGAATAAAACCTTTTATCTATTTTCAATAAAAAATATAGTGCTAAAAAGAGAGTGTCAAGTAGCACACAACAGTAACCGGTCGAGGGCCAGCCGAGGGAAAGCCCAGATTCTTCTAGCTAGAAAATCTGACGGTGGCCTTGCGTAAGAGAAAATATTTAGTTTAGGCATAAAGAGGCAATTTTCAGCCGGATTCTGCGATTAAGAAAATATTAAATTGGAAATTAATTGCTTACACTGTGTGAACGAAGAACAAAAAACGTTCAATTAGTAAGAAAAATATATTTTATTTATTATTTTTGAATCTCATTAAAGAACTTTAATTGCAACACAGTCTATAAATTATTTTAACACCGTGTAACAAAACTTTTATATGCTTCTGCACTTCTATTTTTTTCTGCGTATCTCACTTTTGGAACATTTATCATCTTTAAAATAAATTACTTTCACGAGTGTCATCCTGAACATTTATAACCTCACTTTTGCCTTCTGCATTGTCACTTTCGTCCACTGCTGTCGATTGCGCAGCGCGTAATTTTTTTCGATTGGATAACTTTTGCTCCTGATTTGGTTTAATGCCCTTTTTCTTTCCATGATTCCGTCAATAATAATAAAGTAACTAATAATAAAAGGCATATAGTCATCAACCTCACAAGGCAACAAACTTTTGGGGCATATAAGGCTATCAAACATTGGCTGCATTGGCGTGGACACAGTACTGCTTGTTTACTCGTCAGGGTTTGAATTTACTGTATAAATAAAGACTCCTATGATTATAACTTATTAAAAATTCCGTTTTTAAAGTTATTGACAAATTTAGGGAAATAACTTTCGTATTTGAGTAGTGCATCTCTAAATTCTCAGTTAGGGCCTCTCTAAACTTCCCTGTAATTGTATAAATAACAAACAGAGGTAACCCTACCAACCCCTGACAAGAGCCTGCATAACATTTTCTAGTCAAGTTACCCTTTCTAACACCCGACCGCCACTAGCATGAAATAGCGCGAAGTGCAAAAGTGCCGCCACGAGCTTTATAATCGCTTAAGCTTTATATAAAGCCATGCAAGTTAGGACGGCCCTGGGTAGTACAGACCTGGAATTTAAGAAGGTATAGTCCTTTATTTTAGGTAACTGAAGCCTAATAGGTTATTTCAGGTTACCTTCAAGTAATTTTCGGAACTGTACTTGAAATTCAGGAGCATATTTTACTTTATTCCCGTAAAAAATGCTTATTTCTTGTTTAAGATAAATTAGTGCTTTATTTAAGATAGTTTCCATACTTAAATTTAGTTGCTTCCCAAATTCAAGTCAAATCTGAAATTAAGTCGAATATAACATTATTTAGTTATGCTTTGTTGAATAAACCTGGATCAAAAAGATCCCTTTTAGTAAAGTTAATTAAGTATAGTTAAAGATTAAGTTTCTCAAAGCACTTTATATGCTTCGAGATAAACCTTTTCACCGTGACACTCGCACTGCGCGCTCGATTTTCGAGACATTTCTAAACAGGTTTTGTAAAATCTTTTATTTTAAATTCTCAGCAGAGAAGGTATTAGATTTTTGTAAAATTTGACCCCCCCCCCCAGTTTTTTTCAAATGTCCACGTTTTGAGACCCCCTGAATTCGAAAAACAGGTTTTTACGAATGAGTCTATCCGCCTGTACACAGTGAAAATAAATGCAATAATAAATAAATCATTTATATTCTACTTGATTAGATATTTGACTTGAATTAAGGAAATAACTAAATTAAAATGTACAAAATATCTTGAATAAAGCACTAACTCATCTTAAGTAAGAAATCAGCATATTTCTACTGGAATAAAGTAAAGTATGCTCCTTAATTTCAATATTCAGTTCTGAAGGTAAGATGAAGTAACATGAAATAACCTGTGAGGCTTTCGTTGCGCGCCTTATATTTCTTTTGAATTTTGTTGAATTCTTCGATTCTTTGAATTATTTTTATAAACTATTTAATTTCTTTAGTGTTGTGAATTCTGATGAGCATAAGAATCGTAGTTCAATATGAAGTTCACAAAACACTTGTAGAGTTATTCCACATTTGTTTTACATTAAAGACTGAAAGCTATACAAAATTTATGACATTTGTTCACGGTTCGCTCTTATAACCGTCTATAGAAATAATTCAGGAAAGATTAATGTATTTTTTTCCGGGGAGAAATTGATTTTTGAGCCAAAAAATGTGTTTAACTAGAAAGGATGACTTTTCAACAAAATTTTTTTAATTTTCGGCAAAAAACTCGCATTTTTAACCAAAAAGGTGCTATTTCTATAAAAATAGATACATTTTTAAACTAAAAAGACTAATTTTCGTAAAAATAATTAAATATACATGGAAAAAAGATTTTAGTTTACTTTTCTAAACGAACTCATGAATTTAAAAAAAAGTAAAGGCCGTAGCTGGATAAGCATGGTCAGGGTGCCCCGCCCGGATGTGTTCCATATTGCGCGCACAAGTGGCTACCACTATAGGAGAAAGTTACACCAAATATCAAATAAAATTTTTTTTTGCAAAAGTTATAAACAAATTTTGAAAAATCAAAAAATTAAATTTTCTCAAAAACAGTTCGACCGATTATGATGGTTCAAATATATGTTAGAAAGGGTACTAAGAGGGTTCGGAAAAAAATTCAAGAACGAATCCTGTCGATAATAAAAAGATACATTGAAACAAAAATTTCAATAATTTTGTTTGAAGGAATGACTTCTGGCACACCCACCATTTCCCCTCTATATCATACACATATTCAACGCTGAAAAATATGTTTTTGCGAATACGATTAAAGCATTACTCTATAGTTTAAAATAATAAAAACCACATTTCGGCTCCTCACATATATGCAATTCCATGAGAATAAGGGGCCAATTTAATTTTTAGCTTATGACGCAATAATTTATACGTAATGTTGTAATAAAAAGCCAGATGCAAGACCATTATTAGATTAAAAATACATTTTATCGTGAATTCTTCAGTCACAATGTCAATCAATTATAAGTAAACAGAAAAATACTTCTCTTCGTTTACTGCTGGCATTCGCAAAACTAATGACATGTTTTTCCAGGATGTAGAGGCCCGTGCCTCTATGTGAAACTAGGTATATGACAATTGAATTCATCGGAACTAAGCAAAAATAAAGCAAAATCGTATTGTGCTTTATTACACCATTGTGTATAACATATGGCGTCATAAGCGAAAAATTAAGTTGGCCCCTCATTCTTGTAGAACTGCATACTCGTGAGGGGCCAAAAAACAGTTTTTATTATTTTAAACTATGATGTAATGCTTTGATCATCCCCGCAAAAATATATTTTGCAGCCTTGAATGCGAGCATGATATAGGGAAAGAATGGTTGATGTGCCAGAAGTCCTTCCTTCAAAAAAATTATTAAATTTTTTTTTGAAATTCATCTTCTTATTATCAACAGAATTGGTTTTTGAATTATTTCGGAACACACTTAGTACCTTCTCTTAACATATATTTGAATCATCGTGATCGGTAAAGCCGTTTTTGAGAAAGTTTTTATTTTTGATTGTTTAACGTTTGTTAACAACTTTTGTAATTTTTTTTTCTTATTTGATACTTGGTTAACTTTATCTTATAGGGTTAGTCATTTAAACCCGCAAAATGGATCACATCCGAGCGGGGACACCCAGACCATGCTTATTCTGCTACGGCCTTTTCTAAAATTCTTTCGAAAGTTGGAGCGCGCTTAGGGCGCGCGACTGTTGTTTCTCGCGATTCGCACTCGATGATATATTTATCTCGCACTTCGCGCTCGATTATGTATTTACCACGCGCTACGCGCTCGGTCTTTATATTTTCGCAAATTCTTGCGTAAACCTTTTAAAATTAAGACTCAAAACTTCCACCACTGTAATTTTGGGATTGTGAATTATCTTTTGTTAAAAGAGCTTAGCGCAAGAGTTTGAGAGCACCTACGGCGCACAGTGTTTTAAATTATTATTATTTTTTTTTGGACAAAATAAAAAATCTCGCGATTTAAAAATGATAGACACGGACCCAACAACATTTTAAAGTTTGTGTTATTTATAACAGAGGAAAAATAGTACAGTTCATGCATATGAAAATTTTGAGCCCACGTTTTATGTGGAGGGGTGGTAGTAAAATTTTTTCTGGATAATCGAGGCTTTGGTTGATGATATTATGAGCACCAGGTTTGAATGACTCTCTTAAAGGTCAATGTTTTTTGCTGTAATGATTGGCACGACCACTGCTATTCCACAGGCATATAAAGCATAGCTCTCTCGTGAAACCCGATTGTTGGCCTAATATCATTGTTATGATTTTGACATCACCACATATTTGCCATTTGTGATTCGTGTAATTAACTTTCTCAAGAAGCATTTTAACATTGTTATATTCTTCTTTGATGACCGTTGAGTGAGCTATAGGGATAGGAGCGTAAGTATTCGTGTTATGCAGTAAAACAACCTTAATGCTGCGTTTTGACGAATCAATGAAAAGTCGCCATTCTTCGTCTCTGTACACATTTGTCTTCAAGTGGTTCATTAGTCCGTTAACGTCAGTGCAGTACACTAAAGACGTCTCTTCGTCTTTAACGAAAAACTTTCTGAATTCTTTGTCCCTGTCGCGATAGAATGAAACTTTCGTCTTTGGCTCTAGAAGATTTCTTCTTTTTAGAAATGAAGCGGCAAATTCAGCGCCGTGTTTCGGTAATCCAAGATCTCTAATAAAATCATTTAGTTCTAGTTGCGACACTAACATTGGAACCTTCAATTTCATTTTATGCACGCCATATTCGTCATAGTTTCTGTCATTTTCATCTGAATCATCAGAACTATTTTCTGTTCTATCACTGGTTTCACTACCGTCTCCATGACGTTGACTTTCAACTTCCATTCTATCATCTTCTAAAGAGCTTAAATCAGTCTGGCGTGCATTTTTATTGATTTCAATTGTTCTTGCGATTGTGCACACATTAATGTACGAAATTTTATTTTTATTTTTGGCGTGGAACCCTTTGACGGAATTCATGCAAAAGTAGCAATCCTTCGCAATAACGGGGTTTTTCCATGTGTTTTTTCATGAATTTTTTAGACGATACAACTTAAGTCTGCAGGAATTGAAAATGACGTGAGGAACCCATTTTGTTTCTTGGTGCAGCAATTTACGGTCAAAACACTTTTCGTAAAGACTTTTCACTTCCTCGTCGATTATTTTCGCAAACTGCTCACTTCATATTCACTGCAAATGTAACAGAATGAATCTGAGCTATTCTTGCAGGCACGAGATTGAGAAATGCTCGCGGTTTTGTCCCTTGTAGCATGAGACTCTACACCAACCAAGTGATCCGTTGATGAAGAGATACGGTGTGTGTCTGCCATGACGGCGTAAACGCCGTTTACCCAGGGACTCAGCCAATGTGGATGCGTTGCCCACCGTCACCACGTGGAGGTGCCCTGGTTACAGACACAGGCGAATAATGATAGCAACAAGCGGTTACGTAACTCCAGACATTTACTGCTATTAGTGTCAAAATATGAAAGTACGCAAGAACAGGGTTGCCAGCGTAGTCGGTTAGGTTAGGTCAGGTTTTTTTTAGGTTAGGATAAGGTAAACCTCTATGTAGGTTAAGCCGAAGCTGAATGAAACGGTACCGCAAACACAATGGGACTACACAATCAGTTTAATTGTGTTTCGTGAGGTTAGGTTAGGTTAGGCTAGGTTAGATTCATTTCTAGGTTAGACTCGGGTTGACCCATTCGATGTAGCATACATTTGCTACTGGGAAAATATGCTTCCAGAGCTTTACGTGTAGTTCAATAAATTTCTATTAATTCAGGTTAGGTGAGGTCAGGTTCTGTTGGGTAAAGTTATGTTGAATAAGTTGATATCAGGCAAGGGTTGATCCTTCACAGTTGTCGGTATGTTTTTGAAGTGAAAATTTGCGTCACTGGCATTATCAACCATGACGTGATGGGTGATTTTTGATACCGAATTTGAATTCAGCGGCCCAAAATCCATAGGAATACGTGTGTCTTGTTACCAGATCCGCAAACTTTTTTTTTGTGTGGCGGTGTTATTTATTTTTTTGCTTATATGAAATTAATATTATTATTAATTCAGATTATTTATTCTTCGGGATTGTGTAACCAAATGATTCGCAATTGTTTTTTGTGAAATTATTATTTTGACGGCATCAAGTGGATCTTCGCCTCCTCTAGACAGATCCTTAGAACAACCTCGCACGTGTATCGGTCGAGCGTCAGGTCGTTATTTAATTGTTATTCGTAAACCAAAAGTCAGAATTACTTGCCATTTTTCGAAAAACTTCTTTGAAACCTCCTCGAATTTTTGGTAACGATGAGTTAAAGTTTTTTCGAAATTCGCCAGCAAAACGAAGCGTTTGAAAGTGTCCATGCATAATTTACAACTTGAGTTGGGAATAAAATAATAAAAAAATGTTTGGGGGAAAAATCAAAATTTCATCATCACTGCCATTTTCGGAAAGGTTATATGCATGTTCACTACAAATTTCATCTCGATAATTCTATTATTGAAGGAAATAGAGCGAGTGGAACGCAAAAATATAATGATTTTCAATTTTGTGAAAAAGTAACAATTTCGTGATAATCTCGAAAACTAAAAAAGTTAGAAACTCTTTTTAAGGAACAAGAATATATGAAATGATATTTCCTATTAAGATATGCTTTAACAAAATTTTAAATCCGACTTGAAAAAATCAAGAACGAGAATAACTAAGAGGTCAACTGAAACCAAGGTATTTCGAGCGTGTTCCGTTTTGATCGCGGGAGGCTTAATTCATAATATGCATAAAAATTGAATCGTACCAATTCTTATTTCCTTGTCCTTACAATTTTTTTCATTTTTAATCTCGGTTTTTACGTTGAAAAGAGAAATACTGCGCATATGCATAGAGTCTAATTCAGGAACATATATAGGGTCCTATGAGGAACCTGTATAGGATCCTATATAGGATCCTATGTACTTTTTAGTCTATCCTGTCCTTTTTTCCAAAATTTTATATTTTTTATTTTTAATCTTATTTTTAGGATTGAAAGAAGATCTACTCATCCTATCTGAAAATAATTAATAATAAATTTATGGATATTTTTACGCTAACAAATTGTGTCTGTTAATTTTAGTTCGTACCTTGTGTCGTTAGTCCGAAATTTTTAATTTAAAATTTAAAAAATTGTAATGTTGTTTTTCACATCTATAAACAAAAACTACGCGTCCTATCGAAAAGTGATTCATAACAAATTTGTAGATTTTTCCAGGGTGCTGAATTTAAGCTTAATCATTTTTTCCGTTTCTCGCATAGTTTGACCAAAAAATGGAATTCTTGCAGTTTTCATTGTTTTTGATACAATCAAATTTTGAATTTTCTACTCTTAGACCAAATTAAAAAAGTTGTTATGATAATTTTGTAGAGCTTTCAAAAATTAACGATTTTCTTTTCTTCACTTTTTTTCTAACATTCGGTGTTTGGCCTAAAATGTTTATTTTATTTTTTGGAAATGCTCTAAGAATATTTATATCTCGAAAAAATGTGATTTCGAAAATTTGGAAATGCACTCACTTTTTAAACTTTTATCAAAAATGGCTGGTTTACAAACTTGTTCTTTCTTTTTAGGCTCTAAAAAAGTGTGCTAAAGCAGAATCCAATCTGATCAATTTTTCGAAAGTTAAGGTGCCTACAGAATACAGACTACACACAGACAAACACCGTCGAAAGAACCGTTTTTTCTGACTCCGGGGTCTCAAAGCGTAAAGATTTTATGGAAACCGACAAAGTGAAATTTTATATAGAACCAACACCTTCTCATTACGATGAGAATGTAAAAGTAATAAATATTTGTGAGTATTTTTTATTAATTCGAGGCTTTTTTATGATTCAAAAATTCTTCGCATACTCTTATTCCATTTGACCTCTATCACAGTATTTTCCAACAGTCAACTCAGTCCTAGAATCATCTAATGCGGTGATTTCTACAATATATTTTGTTTAGTACAAACACTCAACTGAGTATGAGAAAAAGCACAACGCGATAACTTCTTTTTTTTATTTGTATTAAAAAAACGAAAGAACTTTTTAAAAATCACCTCATTTCATGAAAACTTGAGAGGGCTTGAGTACAAGAAAAAACGACGTTCGCGACTGCTTTAGTGCAGACGGCAGAGCCCGTCTGCGACTTTGCGGCTGACGGACTAACCGATACAGACGGGGTTTTCAAAATTACAAAATGCTATGTTGAAAAAAAATGTTTATTAATTGTTGTTTCACTTGAAAATATTACTATACTTTGCTGTTCTCTTTGCGTTTTTAGGAAATTTTAATTTTAATTTAGAGCTTACATCTAATTCGAAAACACTCATTATTTTAAGCATATGAAAAATATAATATGTAAAATATATTATAAGCTCACTGTAATGTTAAAAAAAAGAATTTAGCGTATGAAAAATATTTAATGATCATAAGTTATTTTTAAGGATAAAAGTAAAAAATGCAGGTAATTAATGACTTTAACCCTTTCCAAAAAAATATAATAAACAAGCAATGTTCTTCAATAATTCATTTACTATGTAAGTTAAGAGTTTAAGAATTATTTTTATTTATTAAAATGAAATATGACTGCTAGATTCTGCTCGAATCCCTCATTATTTTTCAACCCGTGTTTATAAATTATTATCCGCACGGCGTTTTTTATCAAAATTATCCTGATTTATTTATTCATTCCTAAACAGATGCAGTTTACAGTAACTTTACCGATGTAAATAGCATCTGACCGCAGCCAATATTTCATCTCTCTACTCTCTAAATCTGAATCAGTGAAATTTCACTAATTAAAATAGATAGAAATGGGTCATTGACAATCTGTGAAAGGTTACTTATCGATTCAGTTAAATAACCACTTTTGAGGGTAGGCAGCACTGCACCAAGAAGATTTAGCAGCTATAATAAACTAATATTTAAGTATACATAATCAAAGAATCATAGTAAAAACTTAAACCCCATAAATATGATCAAATATTTAAAAAGGTGAAAAGTTCAAATGCTTTTAAATGCACAAATAACCTCACATATTGCTTTAATTTTAAGATTCGACTATTATGTACAAACCCGTTAAGTAAGTACTTCCTATACGAGTTACAATTTATCCCACGATTAATTCAGCAGACCTACAGCCCGAAAATTAACAAATTTACTTCTTAAAGGAATTCTTCTTGCTACATAAGTAAAAGAGTAACAACAAAGCTTAACTTAAAATTGTAGAGGTTATGCTTCACATGATTCACCCTGGTGTTACTGAACTGATTAGTGAATAAATCCGAAATCACTGAATAATCAGCGAAATCTCTAATCACTATTTCAATCAGTAAAATTTTCACTGATTCATATTTAGAAAGTACTGCCTACTCATGAAAAATTGTTTGTTGCATTTTGTGAGACCAGGCTTCTTTGCAACATCAAGCATTAATCGGCTTTATCATAATAAGTTTTGATAATCAAAATTTCTGAATAATTGTAAAAGTTTTAGGACTTCAATGGGATTGCATTCACATCCTCTTCGAATTAAAACAATCTGTTCATTAATTCAGAACGCCCACTATGGGCTTTCTATGAGTATGCCCAAAGTAAGTCCAATCAAGAAATCAAATACTAAATTGGCTTTATCAACATAAGTTTTGATAATTAAAAATTCGGAATAATTGTAAAAGTTCCAGGATTTCGATAAGATTGCATGCACTTATTTATATAATCATAATAATCTGTTATTAATTTAGAATGCCCACTATAGGTGTTTTATGGCTATTCCCATTGTAAGCCTAAATCAAGAAATCAAACACTGAGTAGCTTTATCAATATAAGTTTTGATAAGTAAACATTCGGAATAATTGGAAAAGTTTCGTGATTCGGGCAGGATTGCATCCACTGCAAATTAATCTACTAATTAATTTTACTTTATGTTATCTGGGCTGAACAGTGGGCACCCAATTGGAGTCGAATTATAAGTTAGGCTAATCTGGGCCGATTCCCAAATGGCTTTAACTTACTTTAAAATAGTTATATACTCCTTTTATTTAAAAATGTGTTAATCTCGAATTTTATATTTTTACGCTTTCATTAGAAAATAAAAAAGCAATGAAGGCTAATGTACGCTTTTACTAAAAAAAAATACTTAATAAAATTATGATTTATTTATAATAAATAGGAACAATACTTATTAACACTATTTTTTATTTTAGTGAAACCGTTCATATACTTTAATTCAAATCAGACAGCGAAATATTTTTTGTAGCAAGCAAACGTTAATTCTTAATTTTTGACATCTTTTTATAAGAAAATTGTACATCATTTTTGACTGAAAAGCTTTGTCTCTTTATTTTTTTTGTCTCTTATGACTTTTCTCCAAGAAATTAATTATTTTTATTTTTAATCGTATTTTTAATGATTAAAACAAAATGTGCTCGTCCTATGTAAAAACTTTCAGTAGCAAATAAGTAAATCATTTTTGGCTGAACAACTTTTGTCTATTCAACTTTTTGCATACCTCGTAACGTTTTTCGACAAATTATGTTTCTTTATTATTCTTTATTCATAATGTGTCCCCTAAGGGTTTACATGACTTCCATTTCTTACAATCTTTCCGCTTATATCTATATTTTTTAAAAATATTATCATTTATATATACAATTACTTACAACTATTTACATACAGTCTTATATCTAGTTCCTTATCTCTATTTCCTAAGATAGCGCAATTTAGGACTTATTAGCAAACGAGTGAGCGAGTGACGAAAGCGATAGTGCAAGCGAGAGAGAGAGAGAGAGAGCGTGAGAACGCAAACGCATCTTAGTCTACTTAAATTTTACCTTACCATTACTTACAATCTTTACGCTTCTTATCTAAGCGACTTCCGTCTTCTTTTTCTTTCACTTTTTTGTACCTCCATTTGCCTTTTTTCACATGCATTCTTTCATCCTCTCTCATTCGCTCCTAGAGCACCCTCCAACTCCTTCATCCATTCTTCTCCTATCCCCTCCTTCTTTAGAATCTTAACCACATTCTCTTGCCCGCTTCCTTCATCCACATTCCTCTCCTACATCCTTCCCATACATGCTCCCATGTTTCCTCCTCCCATTCACATATTCTACATATTCTTTCTGTTCTCTTCTTTTTCCCAGTACATCCCCTCCCGTACCTCGTTTTCAATCTAAATCTTGCTATTCTGGCCCAACTTCTCTCTCCCCATCCCTTTTCTAAAAACTTTGGCACTCCTTCCTTTTTTATTATCTTATACCATTTATTCTATTTTGATTCCTCAATCATTCTCCATCTTTCTATTAATTGTATTTCCCTTTCCCTTTTTTCCAATTCTCATAGTTTACTCTAGTCTCGTCTTCTATTTTTCTATTATTAAAGAAGTCCCTCCTTTCTTCATCCCATCTCGTTAATTCGAGCGCCCTTCCTCTCTTCTCTTCTACCTCCATCAAACACTTTCTCGCCAACTCCCCTCCCTTTCCCTCCCTTAGCTTGGTCTCAAATGTGCGTGCCCTCTTTCACGCTCTAATACTTAACTTATCCCTTTGCGCTTTTTCTCTCACCATATATTCTGGCGTCCTCCAGTCTGCCCCTAGTGTTAAACTCTTAATATCTTTCCTTTATTTCCATCCCCATACCTCTGCTCCATAACCTAATACCGGCCATGCTAGCGTATCAAATAACCACATTCTCCTTGTCCAATGTTTTTTATCCTTCTTTTTCCTATTCCCCATATCTGTTTCATTACCCCTGCTACTTTTTTATCCTTTCTCTTATATAAGCTGAATGATCTTCATTCATTTGCAGGATATATCCCAAATATTTATACTTTTTTACTTTTTCTAACTTTATTCCCTTCCATATTACTGTCTATTCTTTCTTTCTTCCTCCTCCTTTTCTAAACCTCATTATCTTTTTCTATTCTACATTTGCATTCAGCTTTTTCCCATCTATGTATTTCTCTAATCCTATAATTCATGCCGCCATCCCTTCTTCATCCTCTGTCATCAATACTATGTCGTCTGCGTATGCTAGTGTATATATCTTTTCCTTCCTTATCCTAATTCCTCCCCAACCTTTTCTCCTCATTTCTTCTTCCAAGACTGATATTAATAAATTAAATAAAAGTGGGCTTAGAGGACATCCTTGTCTCACACCTTTCACCAACCAGAAACTATCTCCTACTTGATCTCCTACCTTTACCCTGCTTTTTGTCTCTCTAAAAATTCCTGAAACTTACTTTATTAATCCCTCTCTTATCCCTTTTTTTACTATAACTTTTTCTATTTCGCCTCGATTTTTTATTCTTCAACTTCTATCTTCCATCTCTCCGACAAAATAGTTACATATACTTTATACAGTACTGGCATCAGCGTCACTTCCCTATAATCTTTAACCTCCTTTCCTTTGCCTTTCTTTACTATTGATACAACTACTTCTTCTTTCTATAACTCTGGCCACCCTTTTCCTCTCCATACTCTATTACACATTATCCATGCCCATTCCTCTAGTTCCTCCTCTCCATATTTCCATACTTCGTTTAGAATCTCATTTATACCAGTTGCCTTTTCATCCTACAATATTCTTAAAACATTAACTATTTCTTCCCCTGATATTTCCTCTTCCTCATCTCTTTCTCTACCATATCTTCCTCCCGTTATAACTTCTCTCTCTACTCCTCCTAGCAAATCCAAAACATATTTCTTCCATTCTACCATTTTAATATCTTTGTTTACACTTTTTCTTATTTTTCTTTCTCTATTTGCTACCTTCCACACCTCTTCTTCCGACCTAACCTACTCCGCCTCTTCCCCAAACCTTCTATTCTCTTCTACTGTATTTTGATAACACAACTCAGTATACATTTTCTTTTTTTCCTATATTCTTCCCCATTACGTTTTTCTTTTCTCCACTTTCT
This sequence comes from Belonocnema kinseyi, assembly GCF_010883055.1. NCBI lineage: Eukaryota > Metazoa > Arthropoda > Insecta > Hymenoptera > Cynipidae > Belonocnema > Belonocnema kinseyi. Next base: position 105,172,487 of record NC_046661.1, on the reverse strand, counting down.
TAATTCCATTCTGACCTCCTTTTTTCTCTTTACAGTCCTTATCTATTCCACTTCTATTTCCCTCTTTACGAACATTATTTTTGTTTGTGCACTCGAATCCTATTTTTATTTTTCCTATCATTTTTTCCATCTCCTTGTCCATATTTCCCTCTCCCATTTTGATATTTCTGACCTTCTCTCTAAACTGTTCTTTTCCTTCCCTTGACCAATCCCCTTTTCCTACACTTTTTGCATTGGTTCCCCTTTTATTTATATTGATATTGTTATTTTATCCCTCTAATGTCAATATTAAGGGAAAGTGATCCGAATCAATATAATCACCTACCTCTAGTTTCTTAAACTTCTCTCTTACCTCATCATCCATTATCACATAATCAATTACCGTTCCCCTTTCACCTCTTGAGCGTGTCTATTCTCCTTTCTCATCTCTTTGTATATTTCCGTTTAAGATATACCATCCCAACTCTTCCAAGCTCTTTAGCAACTTTTTTCGCTCCTCATTTAGTACCTTATCATTGAATTTACTTCCTCCCTCTTCTGTCCATTCCTTTCCTCCTCTGTTTTCTGTTCTCACATTGAAATACCCACCTATTATCAGCCTAATCTCTTCTTTATTTTCCTCAATTATTTCTTTCATCTCCTCTGCTTTCTTCTGCATATCACCGTTCACATAAACCCCCATTACCTTCCACTTCTCTCCTCCCATCAATACCTCTTCTACTATTAATCCTTCTTTTTTGTCTTTCTTATATTTACCTGTTATACATTCAGTCCTTACTCCCATCACCATTCCTCGTATTGCTCTGCCCTTTTTATTCTTCCTCTTTGCATTTTGCACTTTCCATTTGTAACCACTTGGTAACCTTCCCCTTACTCTTTCCCATGCCTTTTCATCTAGCCACGTCTCCGTCATTATGACTACATCCCATTGTGTCAAATTTCTCATAAGCTCCCTATACTTTCTCTCCAATCCTGCTATATTTCAGCAACAAATCCTCCATTCCTGCCTACTTTCGTTGCGCATCTTTTTTTCCTTTTTACTATTTCTTATTTTCTTATCTCTCGTTCCTTCCTCTTCTAGTTTCCCAGCACCTTATTTCTTACTAACTGCTCCCTTTCTTCATGTCATTTTCGCCATACTCCGTCTATTTGTATTCTCCCATGCTTAACCCATGTCCTTTTTCCCCTTTTTCTTCCCTATTCCGCTATTTTCCTTAATTTATACTGCATCTTCCTTTCTACCTATGTGAAATCATCCTCTATTCTCTCTGGGCTTCCATAAAATAACCTCTTCTTTGTCATTACCTTCCTCTTATGTTTCCATTTCGTTAGTTTCACTAGTACCATTATATTCCCTCTTCGCTCTTCCCTTTCTACATTTCGCATTTCCTCCATTTCTACCTTAGCATCAATCCTTTTTGGTACTTCGTCCGCCCCTTCCTTTAGCTCCTTCCCCTCTAATCTTATACCCTTTATCACTATGTTTAATTTTCTTTCTTCCCTCTCTTTACTTTCTATTCTTTGTTCTATTTTTCTCAGCCTTTCCATCTCCTTATTCCCACTCCCGCCCCCACCACAATCCCGATTCGAGCTTTCAAGTTTTTTCATCCTGCTTTGCATCTCCTCTACCTTTTTATTATTATCTTCTTCCTGCTTCTCTAGTTTTTGTTCCAAAGACCAAATCCTATTTTTTAACTTTTCCCTGATTTATTCCCATTTTTCTATTTCTTTCTTAAGTTCCGCCATTTCCCGCCTAATTTCCTTCTTTAATTATTCTCACCTTTTCTCCTGCTTTTCTTCATAAATTCCCATTGTCTCTATCATCACTTCGAGAATTTTCTTTAGTCTTTCCTCTTTCATCGGAATTTCACTTTCATCTCCGCTTCCGTCAGCCCCCTTACGATTATCACTCTTCCCTACCAAACTCTGCTTTTCCGGCACCGATCTAAACATTTTTTGATATTTCAAGCTCGCACCGATGTTTTCCCACTCTTCACTGCTTTCCTTCTCCCCTCTCTTCCTTTTCATAAAAGCCTCAATGGAACCTACGCTTTTTGCTTTTAATGAAAAACTTGGATGAATTTTCACTCTTATTGGAAGAACAACTTTTGTTTATTATTATTTTTTGGCTGTTTCGCTTGTCCAAAAATTAAATTTTTTTATTTCGAATTAAATTTTTTACTATTAAAACCAAAACTACTCATTACGTCAAAAAATAATTAGTAACGAATTTAGAGCTGTATTTTGGGTGAACAACTTTTGTGAAATTTTTATTTCTCAGATTGTTTCGTTCGTCCAGAAATTGAATTATTTTCAATTCTAATGTTCTTCTTTCCTATAAGAAATTTATTAAAACCTAAATTGTATATACTGTTTCTATGCATAATTTTGGTTAAATCGTGTTTTTTCTTATATTGCATAGTTTGACTATAAAATGATCATTTTAGTTAAAAAATTCTTTTTTATTCAAAATTTTCATTATTTTTTAATAAAGACAAATTATTTATGCAACTGAAAATAAAGAAATTCCACGTTTGGATGAACATTTATGTTCTTTAGTTGAAAATTCAACTATTTGGTTGAAAATTTATATTTCTGGTTAATAATTAATCTTTTTAATTACTAGTTTATTTATGTGGTTAAAAATTTAACCAATGGTAGAAAATTTACTTTTTTATCAAAATTCGTATGTTGGGTTTGAAAATTAAGCTGAAATATTTCTTGGATGAATATTTAACTATTTTTAGAAAAATTGGTCTTTTTAGTTTAAAAATGTGTTTATTTTAGTAAAAATTGCATCTTCCTTGGATAAAAATGGAAGTTTCTTGGTCTAAAATTAAACAATTTTGTTGAAAAGTCATACTTTTTTATTGAAAATTCAACTATTTTGTAGAAAATTTACTTGCCGTTGAAAACTAATATTTTGGTTTTTGCAAAGGCAAACTGAAACCTTTTTTGGATGAAAATTAAATTTTTTTCAAAGGTTTGTCTTTTTGATTTAGAAATTAATCTGTTTTAGTCGCTATTTTACATTTCTGGATAAAAATGCAGCTGTTTGATTAGGAATGAGTCGCCTCTTTTTCGAGAATTCAACAACTTTGTTTGAAAATTTTGGTTGAACCAGTTTCTTGAGAACTCATTTATTCTTAAGATTCATATTTTTAGTTGAAGATTCATCACTTGGGTTGAAAGTTGAACTATTTTATTAAAAATTGATATTTCTATCGAAAATTAAAGTACGTGTTTGAGAGTTAAATAAATTATTTAAAAAAATGTTTGAATGAATGTTTTTCTCTTTGGTTCGCAGCATTTAGCTATTTCGTTCAAAAAATGTTTTGCTCATAATTCACATTTTTTGGTGGAAAATTCAATTTCCATAGAGAAAATGATTTTTTTTACTTGAAGATTGAAAACTTTATTTGATTTTTGTTTCGTTTTTTACTGTTTGAAAAATTTGTATTGATTGAAAATTCGCCTTAATTCACATTTCTTCAAATGTGATTTCATCTATTTTGGTTAAAATATCAACAATTACACTTTTGTATCGAAAATTTCAATATTCTGTTAAAAATTTATCTTTTATATTAGCAAAGTCTTTAATTAATAAATGAATAATTGAATAAATTTTCAATTTGTATCTATCTAGAATATTGTTTTATTCAGTTTATGGCAGATCCTATGTTAAAAATATTACAACGTTAAAATGCTGGCATTTAATAAGCACGGTCGGAGAAAATGATAAAATGGTCAAGAAAAAATACGGGAATGTAAAAAATGATGTTTCTTCCGTGAAAAGCATGTTTCATCTTATCTTCAAATTTTCAGACAACTCGTTTTTACGATCCTGAATAACTTTATCGCTAGAAGTTTTTCTAAATTAAATAATTCTCTGACACTTTTTCTTACGAAAGTTCCAGAAACACTGTCAGACATTTTTATTGATTTATAAAACATTTTTTTACATTGATAATCATTTGTATCTTTTGCTGAACTATGCCACGCATATTTATTTAAAATAAAAGAATTTTTTAAATATTTCACTCACTTCAAAATTAATGATAAGATTTTAACCAATTTTATTCAGAGTAGCAGTTATCATTTTTTTTATTTTCGTAAGCTAATGTATTTTGCTTTTTTGTTATTGTTTTCTATTTGGGACTCTGGAAGAAAAATTATGATCCGCAGCTGGGGAAGGTTTGAGCCTCTATCCCCACCTGACACCCATGCGTGCATCTCCTCCCACCAGCCGTGCGCGTTGTTTTAATACAACTAAGTAATTTGATAAGATCCCCATATAGAAATCGCGGAGTTACTTCCAGTTTCCGAGTCAACAACATGATTAATTACCGTTGGCGCACTTCTTTAAAATAAATCAATGTTCAAATCAATTGCTGACAACAAATAATAACCGTAAAGTGCCTTAAAATATTAGGCATTATTTTCAATTCGTTTTTGTGAGAAAATAGGTATTCTTTTCATTAGATTTAAAATCGATGATTTATTTTGAAGGACTATAATGAAATAATTATTTTAGCTTTTACTTTGTATGTCTATTGCGTGATAAAAGAATTATTTTTAATCGCTTTACATTTATTATTTGTTGTAAACGATTGATTTACACATATTCCTACTTTAAATAATCGCGCAAACCATGACCAATGCGGTTGCCAACGCGAGGCGAACAGAATACTTCCGAAGTAGTCCGAACGTTTAGACTAGCGCAGCGACAAGATAGTGTGAATCAGTGTCCTGTTTTTGGTGCTTTTGATTATAATACATTTTTATGATTAGTTAAAACTGTTCTTTTATATTTTGAACATTCAAGGAGAGGGACGTGTATGAAAACAGCATGGTGGATAGTGCTAATGAAGTTTTCCATTTAATTTTTCACGTCAAATGCTGCCATTCCCGACACTAGATTATCAGTTTTTTTTTCAACTTGATGTTCTTCATCAAAAAGTTCATGGAATTTATGATGAAACAAGAGTGACAGGATGTACTAGGCAGTCTGATAAGTACCTGAAAATTCTAAGAGATGGCATTAGTATTCACTAATGTGAACCATTTTCGTCGAACTTGATCCTTCAAATGACGCCTGTCAAAACTTCAGCCATTTATGTTTACTCATTTACAAGTTACAGCACTGAGAAGCGACTAACCTCCGAGTTTTTTTTAATATGGAAAAATCTGAGTTTCGAGTTTTGATCAAACACTACTATCTTCGCAAGAAAACGATATCCGAGACCAAGGCCAAGCTGGACAAGTATTACCCGGACTCTGCACCGTCGATCGGAATGATTCATAAGTGGTTTACCGAGTTTCGTTGTGGCTGTACGAGCACAGTTAATGCTGAACGATCTGGGCGCCCAAAAGAGGTCACTACACCAGAAAATGTCGAAAAAATCCATGATATGATATTGAATGATCCCAAAGTGAAATTGAGAGAGGTAGCTAATGCTGTAGGCATATCATTAGAACGTGTGGAAAATATCGTGCATTCAGTTTTGGGCATGAAGAATCTCTGCGCGCGATGGGTGCCCCATATGCTCACAGTGGACCAAAAACGAATTCGTGTGACAACTTCCCAGCAGAATTTGGCATTATTTTCGAGGAAGCCGACCGAGTTTTTGCGCAGATTCATAACAATGGATGAAACCTGGATCCACTACCACACTCCTGAGTCAACGCAACAGGTAAAACAGTGTGTTCCACCGGGCCAAAGTGCTCCGAAGTGTCCAAAAACGCATCAATGGGTCGGAAAGGTTATGGCCTCCGTATTTTGGGATGCACATGGCATAATATTCGTGGAGTATCTTAAAAAAGGTAAAACCATAACCGGAGCATACTATTCATCATTATTGGACCGATTGAAAATCGAAATCGCCGAAAAACGACTGCATTTGAAGAAGAAAAAACCGC
>NC_046661.1:105156844-105166468 GCF_010883055.1 Belonocnema kinseyi | reverse complement strand
TGTATCGACCTAAAAGGAGAGTATGTTGAAAAATAAAACCGACTTTGGCCAAAAAAACGTCTCCGTGTTTCATTTTTCAGCGACTTATCAGACTGCCTAGTATGATATGCATAAAACAGATGGTATCACATGTTATAAATTTTGCATAAAATACGAAACAAACCTTCATGAAAAAATCACGCGGAATCGATAATAAGCTAGTGTCAAGCCAGGGCCAGGCTCGACGATCTAGCCTAGCCATCAACAGTGGCCGTGGCCAGATTTAGCATTTCATTTCAGTTTGAATTAGACTTGGTCACAAGGCTAGGTTCTAGTTTTGTTATGTTTAGGCGCGCTAAAGTCCACGATAAAATTTCCACATGAGGCCGTGTGCCTAATTGCACATATTGTGCAAAACTTAGTTTTACCTCATAAAAATTGCATTTCGATTAGGACTTGCGAACGCTTTTGTGAAATTATTCTTCACGAGCAAGACCCAGGTTGCAGCTAGTGCATCATAAGGGGTTATGAGGCCCAACGTACGATCCGAACCACTTGAACCTTGATTAAAGTACATATAATAATTTCCAGTGATACCGGCTCCGAGTCTCTCAACCACAGAAGCCCTTTTGTGTTATACGCGATGTATTATTATATCATATATCCAATATTATAGATCCAATATTTATCCTGGAGAGCCCGTTTATAGTGTTCCAACATTCATCCTGGAAAGCCCCTTTACAGGGATCCAACATTCATACTGAAGAGCCCATTTATATAGGGATCCATTTTTCTTTTTATCCATCTTACACCTTTATCATTATATTTTTTCCCAAATTTCTCTCGGCGTTATCAGGTTTTTCATTGTCAGCCACGGACTATATCAAGAGCATAATGGCAAAAGAATATTAGAATTCAATTTTATACAACATCCTTCTTATTCTTCTGTAAGAATGTTATTCTCGTCGCATTGAGTATATACGTCATCTGCAATGAGAGCTGTTAATCATTTATGGATTGTGGGAAAACATGTTATCGGTTGTTACCTTTCGTTTGAAGTTGATTCATTCTGTGAAACAACGCACCTTGTGCAGTATAAAGTAGACAAAAAATAACCGGTTCCTCTGTCACTTTCTTCGGAAGGTGTTCTTCAGGTGTACGTATTAACAATATTAACTACGGTCTAGAGGACTTGAACAATCTAAGTCAAAAAGAAATAACCAAGCGCAGCAAGTCTTCGACGTCCAATATGAGCTAGGATGGGCCTCATCAAACGGTAAATAATGCCACAGCCGGTTCACCTGTTACCAATGCCGATTGGCAGCTGATGAATATCGGGTCGTCGAAGTTTATAAACAAAATCACAGCTGTTGTGTCAAACAATCAGAGGTATGATTCATTGCAATTGAAGCGAAATTGGAAGCTAGTAACTCCGGATATATGCAGGAAGCAGAATTTATTCCGGAAAAGGCAGAAAGCCCTTTCAGAGAATGACAACTTGAAAAATGGTTTAGGCGGGTAAGCATTGCAAATTGGTCCCTGCTCGTATCAGGTTGCAATTGATGTCAAATGTTCCTTCTGATGGAGCAAAAAAGTGCGAAGATTTTAACATTCAAATTCCATATTTTTTTAAGTTATAGAGGATGAAAGGAAATTTTTTGTTTGAAAACTGCTAAGTCGATTTTTGTGAACAAAATATATGTAATGGAGGCTGATAAGATATTTTTCTAAAAAATGCAGGACAATTTTATTGCCAAAATAACAAGTAAAAAATGTTTAAATCTCTAAAGAGTTCTTTCTTAGGTGATGTTTTTGACCTGCAAGAACCACCTTTTCACAAAAGAATCTATACATTCCCTAGCTTAACATATTTCCCCCGAATTATATAATTTAAGAAAGGGTTACACAACCACCGCAGGGTGACACTGGGAACAACTGCTATTCACAGTAAAAACTTGGGGGTATATTTTGCTGTCAAGCATGCCGTGGTCTTTGAAAAGTTGAAGTATGCAGATTCCACTTTGTGAAACTAGGTTTTGAGGTATGAGCTTGATTGAAATGGCCAAGGGCGGGATTCCGTTACACAATAATCTAGTTTATCGAATCTCTCTTTCTAACGCATGAATGTTTGGAATGTTTATTATATTTCTCAAGGCATTATTTATTGCCAAAAAAAAGTTTAATTCTTCCATTCAAATAATTACGAAACAAACAGTACGAGAATTGAGTACAAATTTACATATCGACAAAAAATAAATTATTATTTAAATTGTGTAGTTCTATAGCCCATAAATAATTATAGATTCAGTTCTCGTGTTTTTTATTTCTAATTTCAATCATTATTTTTTTCTAAATTAATGAAATTAAACTTATTATTATAAATAATGATAATAATGTTTAAATGTTATCATAATATTTAACTTTAATAATAAAGTAATGCTTCGAAAATTATTTCAAACTCTTGGGGAATTTAGCATCCATATGCTCTACTTTTCTAGTAATCTTAAAATGCCTATGCTCCACTATGTATATTTATTAAGGACCGAATTATTCAAGATAAAAAGTTATATTATGATCAAACGCAGATATCTCTAGCATGCGCAGTAGTGATTCGTGTGTATTTTTAAATTCACACATTGCCTCAAATAACCTAAACATGCACAGGAATAACTACTGCGCATGCCAGAGATATCCGCGTTCTGTCACCACTGACTGGGGCTGAGGGATAAGTTATCTCTCTTGCACAGCAACGCTCTTTACTTGCGCATACATGTAAACTATCTAGCCTTGATTTAGAGGGGAGCGGTAAACAGCCAATCAGATTTCTGCGAAAGAGAGATCCCGCTAACGCATGGCTCGTCTCTTTTATTTTGCCAATAACTCTGCCATTGCCTGGTTCCCTCTAGTTATACAGGGTGTCTAAAAAAACCCGGGACGGTTGGATATTTCCTCAGGTAAAATATTTTTCAAAAAAGTGAAGGCTATTCCTGACGTAAATTTTAACGAGGAATTCAATGGTGACATTCATTTTGACCTTGAAGTAGACATTCATGGCTTTTTGAAGGTCAAGTTTGTTTTTTGAAATGGAAAACCCCTCTTTTTACATCTGCAATCGATAGAGCGGAAAATTCTACGTTCAGGTACGTACGCAAGTCATAGGTCAATTGTAACGTTCAAGGTCAGTTAGAGGTTACTTTAAATTAACAAAGTTTTCCAAGAGATCAGTGTAATTCCTGAAGTAAATTTCAACGAGGAATTCAATAGTGGCCTTTATTTTGACCTTGAAGTTGACTTTCATGGCTTTTTAAAGGTCAACTTTGTTTTTTTAAATGGAAACCCCCTTTTTTTACATCTGCAATCGATAGAACGGAAAATTCTACGTTTAGGTACGTACCCAAGTCATAGGTCAATTGTAACGTTCAAGGTTAGTTAGAAGTTATTTGAAATTAACAAAGTTTTCCAAGAGGTTAGTGCAATTACGGCAGTAAATTTCAACGAGAAATTCATTGGTGAGCTCTATATTGATCTTGGTGATGATCTTTAAGGTTTTTTTAAAGGATTTTTCCAAGCAGCTTACGTTTACGTTTAGCATTACCCAGGAACAATGACGTGGACGTAGTAAATTCTGTTCCCTTTGGGGTGCTTGATTAGCGTGAGTCCCCTTGCCTCTCACTTTTCGGGGTGCTTGATTAGCGTGAGTCCCCTTGCTTCTCACGTTTTGAGGTGCTTTATTAGCGTGAGTCATATTGCGTCTCACGCTTCAGTGAAGATGTTCGAACTGAAAACCTTGAGCTTCTTGACAAAAAGCTATGCGATTGTAAAAATGAGTTGCAGCATTACGAATCATCGCCCTATCAATCAAAGTAGCCTGTTGCAGAATCCGATTCTGCAATTCGTCTAAGCTTTGCGGTTGCGTTGAGTATACTTTGCTCTTTAAATAACCCCAAAGAAAATAGTCGATATTGTGCGTGGCTCTCCAACATCGAGTCAGGATTTGTGTCGCACTAATATCTACAATTTTAACTGTTACCTTCACCTTTTAAAGTGAAAGTAGATTTATTTGAAAATACTGTATTGTACAAGAAAAGACGATCTCTATCAATTTTGTCCATCATAATTTCACAAAATTCAACCCGACGATCAGGATCGTCTTCATTGAGCTCTTGTATCAGATGAACTTTGTAAGGATGAAAATTAATGCTTTTTAAAATATATCGCACTGTCTCAGGATCAAAGGACTTGATCATAAGATCAAAGTCGATCTCCACAACCACGCATCATTAATACAGATACCCTCTCCCGTCCCGAAAGTTTAGCATGTGCCATAATAATCTTTCAGCGAAAGATAGTAAGTATGTACTCGTAATATGTAAATTTAGATTCGCTTCATAATATTCGTATGGAATAACGGTATAGGACTTGTGGTATCGCCTTAGGTATTAAATTAGGTAAAGAAAAACGGTATAGGACTGTATAACTCTTTGGGGAGGAACAGAACTCTCGCCAGAAGATCTGGAACTTTTAATAAAAAATTTCCTTATGATTTTACAATATTCAAAACGCTGTCACCAAGATCAATACAGAGCTCACCAATGTATTTCTCGTTGAAATTTACTTCAGAAATTACACTGACCTCTTGGGAAACTTTGTTATTTTCAAATAACCTCTAACTGACCTTGACCTTTACAATTGACCTATGACTCGGGTACGTACCTGAACGTAGAATTTTCGGCTCTATCGATTGCAGATGTAAAAAAGGGTATTTCCATTTAAAAAGCAACTTTGACCTTCAAAAAGCCATAAGAGTCAACTTCAAGGTCAAAATGAAGGTCACCATTGAATTCTTCGTTAGAATTTACTTCAGTAATGACCTTCACTTTTTTGAAAAATATTTTACTTGAGGAAATATCCAACCGTCCCGGGACGTTTTAGTCACCCTGTATATGCGCTAAGATTTCTAACATTAAGTATTTCAAGTTGTGACGTCAACTGTCAAGGTGTTTGCACAATGACGACCAAGCAATAATGCAAATCCCAGAGGATAAAACTTAATTTAGTCAATAACTAGGGACAAAATTATTTTTCCCAGTTACAAAAAAATTATCAATTTTGTTATTCAATTTAATAGTTTTTGAAAAATAAAAATAGTATCTGAATACACTTATGGTAAAAAATAATATTTTTCAAGTCATTATAAAAATAAAGTTTAGTCCTATGTATTTGATACTATTGTTTGGCCCTCAGCATGCAGACATCTTGGATATCCCCACCTTATCTGAAATACCTGATGGCTCAATTTAAAATGTGCGAAAAACGCAACTGATAAACTGTAATGACCATGACGTACAATTAGGCTGTCAAAATAATAAGCATTGCATTTAGACATGAGTATTTTAAATCTTAAAAAGTATTTAAGAAGTTACGCACGCCTAGACTATGCCTCGAATAACGTTTTTTGTTTCATACCCCAAGAAGCAGACACGTCGTACCCAAAGTAGGAGGTACTTCTAACCCCAAGTGATGGACACTTTGCACCCCAAGTGATTGGGAATTTTGACCCTACATTACAGTACAGCATTAAAACCGTAAGGGTAATTTTTGTTGCAGGTATATGGTACCCTGATATTGGTGCTGCATTAATACTTTCTTTTTTCTGTGCTAAAGAAGACACCAGCTACCAGTAGAACCACGGGTAATCACACATATGACCACGTTTCAGGACCGTCAGATGGGTGATGGTCACTCGGGGACCAAATATGTTGGTTTTTAGAGAAAAGCAGGCGATACGTAGTTTTGCAATAGTGAAAAAAAATTACGGAGTTATGCGTGCTTGAAATTTTGGCTTTGTTAGAAAAATTTTTTTTCTTTAAACTTTTATAACTTTTGACATGATTGAGTTAATTCAATTCCTGCATATATTTCCTACAAGCAATGAATACACTGGAACTTGTTTTACGCACGTTTAAATGCATTGCTTGCATATTTTTAGGTTTATTATTATTCTTTAAGTAGTTTTATTTGAATAGAGGAGAAGACTTAATTCTCTTCCACTCCATGATATGTTTGAGCCTTGGTATAACACACATTAAAATAAGATTGCAGTGTTTTGTAGTGTTTTTTAACTTTTAAATAAAACTTATATTTTTATTGTTTGTAGAAAATAAAAGCCATTAGTCACTAACGAACGCGCCGCATACTATACCTTTCGGGTGGTATGGAAATGAGTACACACTTACATTTTCAACCCAACTCTCGGCAAAAATTAGACCAATTGCCGAAACCGGTAGACTGTCATTTTTTAAATATGTTATCTTTTTCTTTCTGTTAATTTTCTTCTGACTTTTTACCATCAACACTGGGACTCTAGTTTACCAGAGTTTTCGGACATGGACTCAATGGCCTCCACGGTAAATCGGGGTTCTCCGAAGCTTTCTTCTTCTCCTTTTCTCATGCGGTTGATATAACTCACTATAAGAATCGCCTACTATTTTTTATAAGAATACAATAATTTTTATTAGCAAATTATTCATTATTAATAAACTACCAATTGATGCTCCGCGAATTCTTTTTTCCTGCAGTATGTTTCAAGTTTCCTGATACTCCACACATCCCACAAAAAATTATGAATAATTACTTTCTCATCCATAATGAGAAAGAGAGTTAAACTTTCAACCAAATAGTTAAATTTTTAGCCATAATTATAAAACCTTGTTGAAAAAAACTGTTTTTTTTACAAAGTAATTCAACTTTTAGTGAAATAATCGACTTTTAATCCCAAGAAGATGTACAGTTCATATTTTAACCAAACAATTGCATTTTTGACCAAAAATGATACATTTTCAATCAAAAGGATTAAATTGCTACCAAACAAGGTCAGTTCCACGAAAATATATGAACTTTCAACAAAATTATTTAATTTTAAAGTCAAAACGAGTATCATCTACAAAAAAGCTGAATTTTTAAAACAAAAATATGATTTTTCAACCAAAATTATAATTGTCGACCAAATAGTTTAACTTTCTAGCAAATTGTATACTTTTAACGCTCAAAGATGCAATTTTAACAAAAAAGTAAAATTTTTAACAAAAAATTTAATTTGAAGGCAAATAGTTGAATTTTCAACTATAATTATGAATCCTTAATAAGAAAAAATTAATTTTTTTACTAAGTATCAAAAGTTCAACTACTTTGTTAAAGTTTATTTTTTTTATGCGAAGGTTCATCTCTTTCGTTGAAAATTTAACTATTCTGATGAAAATATGTTTTATGTGTTGTTGAAAATACATGTTTGAAACTTACAATTAATCTATACCATTTTTAGTTAAGAAATCATATATTTTGTTTAAAATTCGTCTTACTTTGTAGAAATTAAATTGTTTTTATGGAAAATTAACACTTTTTGGTTAAAAACTAAATTTTTCGATTGAAATATAAACTGTAATTATTTTTTGGTTGCAAAGTTGTTTCATGGTAAATGCAACTGTATTGTTAAAAATTAAAATCATAATTTTGGGGTGGAAAATTGGATTAATCACTTACAGTTGAAGTACTTAGTAAAAAAATTAATTTTTGCTTATTAAGGATTCATAATTATAGTTGAAAATTCAACTATTTGCATTCAAATTAAATTTTTTGTTAAAAATTTTACTTTTTTATTAAAATTGCATCTTTGAGCGTTAAAAGTCTACAATTTTATAGAAAGTTAAACTATTTGGTCGACAATTAAAATTTTGGTTGAAAAATCATATTTTTGGGTTAAAAATTCAGCTTTTTTTGTAGATGATACTCTTTTTGACTTTAAAATGAAATAATTTTGTTGAAAGTTCATATATTTTGTTGGAAATTGACCTTGTTTGGTAGCAATTTAATCCTTTTCATTGAAAATGTATCATTTTTGGTCAAAAATGCAATTGTTTGGTTAAAATATGAACTGTACATCTTCTTGGGATCAAAAGTCGATTATTTCACTAAAAGTTGAATTACTTTGTAAAAAAAATACAGTTTTTTTCAACAAGGTTTTATAATTATGATTAAAAATTTAACTACTTGGTTGAAAGTTTAACTCTTTGATTGAAATCTCATATTTTTCGCCGAAAAAATCAACTTTTTCTTGAAAATTCATTTTTTCGATTAAAAAAAAGTTTTTTATCTGAAAATGTAATTATTCTAGGATTGATTAAAAATTAATCGTTTTTATCTGGAAATTGAACTATTCAATTTTTGGTTGAAACTTTATCCTGTACATTGCATTACTTAAAACACCAATTATTTGATAGAAAAACAATTTAATTTGTTAAAAAGTAAACTTTTGGGTTGAAAAATGATATACTCACTTAAAATTTATTTGTCAAAATAAAAAATCATTTTCAATGTTCTTAGCAATGACAACAATTTTTGTTATTCTTTTTAAATACTGTACAATTCTCAAAAGGCTTTTTTTAGATCTGCAAAAGTCTAAATCGTGTTTCAAATTATTTGAAATAATTTCAAGTTTTAAATTAAGTCTAAATCTTTTTTTAAATTAAAATTGTAGCGTTTAAACTTAAAATTTGGCTCATTACAAATTTAACAATTCAAGGCTTTCTGTTTCGAACCATTCTGTTCAAATTTGTATAGTTTTTAACAGTTGTTTGTAATGGATTTTTTTAACAGAACGATCAAATATTGCTGATAATTAACGAAATTTTCTTTTTTTAGTTAAAAAATTTCAAATTGAATGGGTTAAAGATAAAAATTTTTTAGACTGAAATAATATTTGAAGTCATAATCGAAAACAAATAAATTAATTTTCTAACAAATAATTGGTGTTTTAACTAATACAGTTTACAAGATAAAGTTTAACCAAAAATAAAATAGTTCAATTTCCAGATAAAAGCTGTGATAAAAAATTGAATTGAACAAGGAAAAAAACGACTTTTCAACAAAATTGTTAATTTCTCAAGGGAAAGGTGAATTTTTGACAAAGAAGATTAATGTTCTATAAAAAAAAGATTTTCAAACTTAACCAATATATATGATTAATTTTTAATCAATCCTATATAATAGTTACATTTTCAGATAAAGATAAATAATTTTTAACGGAAAAAATTTATTTTCAATAAAGTTGTTGAATTGTCAGCCAATCCGATGAATTTTCGACCAAGAAAATAAATGATCTACAAAAAAAGACAAATTTTAAACAAAATACATGAATTTTCAACGAAATTATTTAATTTTACAGTCAAAAAGACGAATTATCTACAAAAAGTTGAATTTCTTAAGCGAAAAATATGAGTATTGAATCAAAGAGTTAAAATTTCAATCAAATAGTTCAATTTTCAACCATAATTATAAAATCTTGTTAAAAAAGACGTATTTTTTTACAAAGTAGTTCAACTCTTAGTGAAATAATTGACTTTTAAACCCAAGAAGATATACAGTTCATATTTTAACCGAACAATTGCACTTTTGACCAAAAATGAAACATTTTCAACCAAAAAGATTAAATTTCTACTAAAAAAGGTCAATTTAATTTTAATAAATTTTTTTATTTTAAAGTCAAACAGAGTATTCTGTACAAAAAAGCTAAATTTTTAACCTAATTTAAAGGCAAATAGTTCAATTTTCAACTATAATTATGAATCTTTAATAAGAAAAAATTAATTT
>NC_046661.1:105154500-105156744 GCF_010883055.1 Belonocnema kinseyi | reverse complement strand
TTTTTAATCAAAAAGTATAAATTTTCCATAAAGCAATTTAATTTCTACAAAGAAAGACGAATTGTTAACAAAATACATGATTTTTTAACCAAAAATGGTATATAATAAATGTCAGTTTCAAAAATGTATTTTCAACGGAAGAGATGAACCTTCAAATAAAAGAAATAAAAATTTAAGCAAAGTAGTTGAACTTTTGATAGAAACGAGGCCTTTTTTTACAAAATAGTTACATTTTTAACAAAATAATTAATTTTTCAATCAAATAATTGAGTTTTTATCCAAACGAGATGAATTCCAAAATCACCAATTTCTTTAATTTCTTTCAAATGCGGATCAAGATTTAAAGAAGACTATTATAATATAACATAATTATAATGTTATAATTAATATATATATATATATAATAGTATAAATATTTATATAATTTATATTTTATACTTGAAGTAACGTAACCTCAAAATACACGCATATAAAGAGGCGCGCGAAGTATTCAAATCATGAGAATCGCCAGCCCAGCATCGAAGTCTGGAAATATTAAAATCCCAATCTCTTCATTTTATTTCAAAGCAGATAGAGATATAAATAGAACCGCCGAAGTGTTCCGACCGACAATCGTGCACCTTCGAGTTTTTAAATTCAGAAGAGGAGAAATAGGTTGCGCGCGCAACGCAGGCATTTTATATCGTCTCCTACCATATTCGCGCGGACATAGACGTGTCTCGTTTCTGATCTGGGATCACTGTAACTTGCCCGTTACTGGTCGCCAATATGGACCCGAGGTCCGCATATGTTAATGGCCCATTACCAAAATTATATGTAGAAGCTGCACTTGGTGGCCAATAATTGACCACCTTCACTTGTCCATCACTGACTGCCAGTATTGGCACAGCACTACATAAAAGGAATTGCCTGCAAATGCCCATGTGCTAAGTCACATACGGCCTAGTATTGCCCCAGAGGCGTCAAAAATGTTGCCGAATCTCGGCTGCCATTATCTCACAAATGACGGAATGATAACTATAGTCTGCACTTAGCACCGAAGGCTTAGCTGTTATTGTCGACCCAACACTGGATACCAATATCGAACCAAACTTGGCCTCTATCATAGCGCCGTTGTTGGAATGATAACTACGGACTGCACTTGGGAGCCAGGGCTTCGCTGCCATTGTCGACCCAACACTGGATAACAATATCGGACCAAAACCTAGCTGCCATCGTCGCGCCATTTTCGGATTGATAACTATGGCCTGCACTTCGCAGACAAGGCTTGGCTGCCATTGTCAGCTCAATACTGGGTACCAATATCGGACCAGACCTGGCTACCATCGTCGCGCCATTGACGGATTGATAACTATGACCCACACTTGGATGCCATTGTCGAGCCAACGCTAGGTTCCAATATTACCCAAAGCTGGCTGCCAGTGTCGCACCACTGCCGGATTGATAACTATGGTCGACATTTGCCAGCCAATTCGGACCCAATAATGGCTGATAAAGTCGGCCCGAAGAAGGGTGCCAATGTTGCGTCATTGCGCAAAAAAAAACTCATAGGAACTAAACTACTCAAATCGCATGCCCTGAGCTGCCTTTCTATTTTGCGGTCAAAACTATTCTAAAGGGGCGGATATTTCTAACCCAAAAATGGTGAATTACTTATTCTACTTTGCCGTGGTATTGAGTTTTAATCCAAAATATTATTTTATGATTAGTTCGGATTATTTAAAAAATAAACTCAGAATTAGAAATAACATGCATACTTATTTATTTTTTAAATAATTTTTAATTTATTTTTCGGTACATCACGGACTCATTCTGCATTTTTTACCACGATCTCTGTCTCCAACCCCTGATAACCATTTGCTTGTTGCAGCTAAAAATTTACTCAGGTTGGTGGTAAACATATCGCATAGTATAGCTGCAACAAACATTGGAATTAAAATTATGAATTTATTTTTATATAGATAGCCTAAAATTTGACTTTAATTAAGGAATCAATATCGTCTTATTCATAGTTTGTAAATTATAATATTTAGTGTAGTTTTTGTTGGAAATATAAGATTTAAATTTTAAAGCTTTTAAGAAAAAATATTGTATATTCACAATAAATATGAGATACTCTTATTTATAACAGAAATAATTAAAGAGTCTAAAATTTTAGTTCTATAAAAGGATTTAAAGTCGTCTTCTTCAAATTTTGTAAATGACAAAGTTTGATGTGATTTTTGTTGGAAATATAACATTCAA
>NC_046661.1:105141710-105154400 GCF_010883055.1 Belonocnema kinseyi | reverse complement strand
AGAAACAATTGTCGAGAATATAAAGTTCCAGTATATACGGCACTTCCCATTCTCGACAATTGACTCAATTTCCCTAGGAGCATTTAGAGGAGCGATATTAATCGCCAATGGCGGAATGATAACAATGGTCTGCACTTGGCAGCCAAGGCTTGGCTGCCATTGTCAGCCCAACACTGGGTACCAGTATTGGACCAAACATAGCTGCCATCGTCGCGCCATTGCTGGATTGATAACTATGGCCTTGAAACTTGAAACTCTGTGACAAAGCGATCCTCATAAGTGCAGTTCAGAAAAGTTAAAGAACCCAATTTTAAGCTCTCTTTTTGTAATTATTTATTAATATGCGACATTGTCTAAACCTAAAATACACGAACTGTTAACAGGAATATCAAAGGAAATGTAATTTTTCATAATCAATTAAAAATTTTAATGACAGAACTTAACAAATTTCATCGTGAACTTTGACAATTTTCCAATATTTTTTTTTTTTTTTATCTTTCGTGTAAGATTTGTTTGTTAGGTGCTAAAAGTGAGACTTGGTGTAATAAAGTTCCGATACTGGGCTCAGTATCGGTGGAGGATCGGCAAATATAAATAGCCAATATAGGCTGCCAGCACTGGCTCAAAATTTGGCCGATTCAAATAAAACATGTTTTGCTGTGGTAAAAGTGACACTTAGCCCAGTAATGTACCGTCACTGGGACAGGCTTTGGCTGATCCTCGTGAAACATGGCTCCCCGTACTAAAAGTGAGGCTTGGCACAATAAAGTGCTGATACTGGGCCAAGAATCGGCAGAGGATCGACAAATATAAAAAGCCAATATCGGCTGCCAGCACTGGCTTAACATTGGGCTCATTCAAATAAAACGGGGTTTGCCGTGGTAAAAGTGACACTAGGCCCAGTAATGTGCCGGCACTGGGCCAGACTTTGGCTGATCCTCGTGAAACATGGTTCCCCGTAGTAAAAGTAAGACTTAGCGCAATAAAGTGCCGACACTGGGCCAAGCATTAGTGGAGGATCGGCAAATATAAATAGCCAATATAGGCTGCCAGCACTGGTTCAACACTGGCCCGATTAAAATGCCGATATTGGCCCAATAACTTTAGCCGACCTTTGGCTGCCAAAATTAGACCAATACTGGGCCGTGTATTCAGCTCCGGCAATTCGCACTTCGGATAATAAGAACTTAACAATTAAAAATCTGAAAGTCCAAAATAATCCATTTTTTAAATAAAAAGGATCACATCAATAAAAATGGGCAAATGCCCTAAATTATATGGTAATAAATTGAGATTTTTGAAAATCGATATTACGTGAAATGGAACCATTTTGTAATGAGAACACTCATAATATAATAATAATTTTTATTTAATTTTTGTATGAGTGAAATTTAAATATTTTTAAAGCCTGCAATTATCTTTAATTCAAAGTTTTATATTATAAAGACGTCTAGTTTTATTTAGTACAATTCTATATGAGTATTCAACATAAAAAATAATTCAATTTTCAATTTTGTACAGAAAATGGTTAGATTCATTTCAGTTCTGCCTGATAAAAGAAGTACATAGGGAACATACCACTGGGCACTCCAAAATCCCATTAAATAAACATGAGGAGATTAGGAAATTTCGAAAAATTGAACTCATTTTCCAGGGTTTCATCGAAACGTGCCAAGTTCTTTACGAAACAAAACCGTAGTAATAACTTTCATTTCCAAGCCACCCCCACCCTCCCCGCAGCACACAAAATATGACCCAAAAATAAAAGAAACGAACATTTTTAGGTATTATAGTTACTTTTTAGCAATTTCCGTCGCCTTCTTCATACAAGTAATTACTACTGGACAATTTGAATATTTATCATGAATTTTAATTCAATTTTTAATTGTTTAAAAAAATGTCAATTATTAAAACAATATTCCCCATAAATTATCAAAATAATCGTATTTTCTGATTGAAGTGCAAGATTTTGTCATAGTTTGGAGTGGTCAATTCTTCTAAAAACATTATGTAATTATTTAAACAATTAATTATTGATTGTTTGTGAAATTTCTATATTTGTTTGAAAAATTCTTATTTGCTCAAGCAGGTATTTTTCGATTATTCAAAAAAATGAAATTATATAGTAGACATACAATTAATTACGATTTTTAAAGTCTTCTTGGAAAAGTAATTATTCAAACAAATTATATTTGTTTAAACAATTAAAAAGTGGTAAATTCATTCTTTCTACAGTAAGGACATTCACTATGTAATCATAGTGAATATAATTATATAAACTCTAGCATATAATGCAACCCGTCTTGCATTTGTGTAATGCAAAAAAGTACTATATATGCGGTTTTAATTCGGTTTCCCAATCTCCCGCGCTCGAGATCTTGCGCTGATTCGTCAAAGGCTTTGAGACACAGAAAACGTGCGCAAAATATACGTATAACCAAATTCTGAAAAAAATCATCGAATTATTTCAAATCTTTAATTAGTAAAAAAAATCTTCTAAAATGTTTTGAAACCTTTTCAAATCTTCCAAATGTTTTGAAATCTTTGAAATCTGGTAAACTGAAACCTTTTCAAAATCTTTGAAACCCTTTACATCTTTTAAAAGTTTAAAAATCTTTGTGAAATTGTTCTGAAATACTTAAAATCTGATAAATACGCCTTTATAAAATGTTCAAAATCCGTTTAAATATTTTTAAATCTTTGAAACATTTTGAAATCTTTATTAATGTTTTTTAATATGGTGTATACTCAAAAACCGAGTGCTGAAACTCTTTAAAATTCCGTTATATGGCTATGGCTCATTCTAATAGACCTTTTTATTCTATACGTCGGCGGTGCGCACGTGCCAAAATTTTACGTCATTTCCGTGTTTTTCGAACAGTTTTGTGTCAAAACGTATGGAAAATATTGTTAATAAAAACAACAACAAAAAATTAATTTGTAAATAATAGATTTCCAAGGTAGAACATTTTTAAGTCTATTTAAAAAAACGGTGAAAAAAGTGCAAAGAGTGCGGCGACCAAGGCCATTATTTGCATCTGTTTGCACCTGTCATCTTCTCAAAAATGCTTAAAAATTCGGCGAATCTCACGGAAGATGATGTTCCAGGTACAAAATTAGTGCACGAACCAGTAGAAGAGCACAGTATTGAGCAGCTGAAACGATGTCCTAAATGTAGAAAACCACCATTAAAAGGAAAAAAACGTGATTTAGTGGAAAGGATAGTTAAGGTTTTGTATAACAGGTATAAATATTTTCTTTTATACAAGATTTTCTGTTCAGAACTTTGTTTGAGTAAATATTTAATATTCATACAAATATAAAATAACACAATATTATATTTTCTACTTCTGTTTTTCAAGTTTAGACAATAAAAAGCCATTTGTTAGTGATTTCCTGGTATAAGGAATGTACTAACAAATTTTCCTTCTTTCATATAAACTGGTTATAAATACATTAATATAATAGTTTTGCGTTCTCAAGCTTCATTTAATATGTAAGAAAATTTTAGCAAAGGAAGAAAATATTAATATCAGCCAAACACAACCTCAACTAACCTTTCTTCTGAATCACTTTTTTTTCCTTTTAAAGATCATTTTCTATATTTTATTCATCGTTTAAGCTGTTTAATACTGCGCTCTTCCGCCGATTTGTGCACTAATTCTGCTCCTGGAAACTCATCTTCCGTGATTTGTTCCGGATTTCAAAACATTCTTTTGAGGACGACAGATGTCAACAAATGTAAATAATGGGCTTTCTCGGCACACTTTTCGCACTTTTTCGCAGTTTTTTTCTGAATATAATTAAAAATTTGTTTTCTTTAAACTCTGATTTATTTACACATTTATTTTTCGTTGTTTTTTTATTTACAATATTTTTCATATATTTCGAGACAAAACTGTTCGAGAAAATACGGAAATGACGTGAAATCCTGGCACGAGCGCACTGTCGACGTCTACAATAAAAAGGTCTATTCTGAAGCTGAGTTAATATTGAAGATCTCAGCTATAATTTTTATAATTTCTAAGTCAAATATCACCAAAAATGTATACTTTAATATTCTATAGTGACGGAGACGAAATTTTCAAGGTCGCTGAACACACAGCTTATAAGAATAATTCACTGCGTCTTACCTCTCATCATTTGAATCTCAGATTTATCGTTGCAATTTTCATAATCATACGGATTACAATTTTTGTTGCAGTTAGTCTGAGGCATTTGATTTCCATATTTTATTCAATAAGCAAAACAGACAAATTTTATCGCCAATTAATTACGTACAACCTGCAGATATTCACTTTATATAATTAATTAAGATCGAAGTACAAAACGATTTTGACACTTGTCAAACGTCAAATATCACTCACGTACCAGTGCATTAGTGAAAACCAACTCCAATTTTTAAGAAAGTACTTAATGCACGTCCCGAATGTATTTATGAATAATTTTAATGTTGGGTTACATTTTTTTTAAATTGTCACTGATTATTTATTTGAAATGCGTGGTTAATCCTGGGGAACATAACCTTGTTTCAGAATTTGATTGTACGTATATTTTGCGCACGTATTCTGAGTCTCGAAACCTTTGGACAATCGGTGCAAGATCTCGAGCGCGGGAGATTTGGAAATCGAATTAAAATCGCCTATATAGTACTTTTTTGCATTACACAAATTTAAGACGGGTTGCATTGTATGCTAGAGTTTATATAATTATATTCCCTATGACTGCAGAGTAAACGTCCTTACAGTATTCACTATACAGTCAAAAACATAATTGTATGTGTTCTATTTTATTTCATTTTTTTAGTTATCGTGGAAAAATGCTTAAGCAAATAAAGATTGTTTAAACAAATAGAAATTTATTAAACATTAAAATAAATGTGTCAAAATTATGTACTTATTCGACAAAACGTAGCATAAGGTACTAATTTAAAAAGAAATTTCGTATCACTGGCTCTATTTTGAGCAATTTTAGAAAAAGACAATAAATAATTATGTAAATGGTCACATAATGTTTTTCAGACAAATTTACTAATCCAACCAGTGACGAAAAATTACATTTCAATCAGAAAATACAATTATTTATAATAGATTTTATGCCTTCACGATGATTCATTTTGATAAAAAGAGATATTTCGGGTTTCACTTGTGTAAAAAACTACGAATTGTTTGCCGACGTGTCGTGAACATTGCAGTTCACATCTTTAGGGCTGACCTGAAACTAAGGTATAAGGTCATGATGTTCTTAGGTATACTTTATACGATGCCTGTGATTGGCCAGAGCACCCCACCGCGGGGACTGGTCGAACTTGATTGGCCAATTTAGAAATTTAGCAATTTAGAATTTAGCAGCTTAGAATACACAATATATACCCTTTCACCCGAAAATGCAAATGACATACGACGCAGGACGACCAACATTTTACGCCAAGCTCAAGTTCCATCCTCAAACTTAACAAAACAGGAAAAAACCGCAATTAAAGAACTCAATCAAAACAAAGATATTATAATATTACCCGCAGACAAAGGCAACACAACAGTAATAATGAATAAAGAAGACTATAACAACAAAATCATGGACCTTCTAACTGACGATACATACACAAAACTTAAGAAGGACCCCACAAAAACAATAGTCAGTAAAACAAAGACTCTTCTCAAAAACTCTAAACTTGACAGCCAAACAATATCTAACTTAATACCTACTAATCCCATCTCTCCAAAACTTTACGGGCTCCCAAAAATCCACAAGGAAAACATTCTACTCAGACTGATCATCAGAGCAATAAACTCACCAACTTACAACCTAGCACGTTTCCTCGCTGCAAAACTAAATCCTTTTACAGGAAACTCCATCACTTACGTCTAAAACTCATTTTACTTTATTAAAAAGATACAACAGATTCACATTCAATCCCAAGACATCATAGGGAGTTTCGACATAATATCTCTTTTTACGAAAGTACCAATTTCGGAAACAATTAATATTATTAAATCTTTCACAAACTTCCCTTCCGAGCTTGTACTTTTGATAGAACAATGTCTCAATAATACTTACTTCTCGTTCAATAACCAATTCTACGAACAAACTTCAGGGGCAGCAATGGGATCTCCAATCTCAGCTGTAATAGCCAATGTCTTTATGGAACATCTAGAAACTAAAATCTTTAACCAAGCCAAACAGAAAAGTTTACAGAAAACCCACGCATAGAAACAGATACTTACATGCCTCCTCCCACCATCATCCATCTCAAAAACAATTGGTCATCAACTCCCTTGTATACAGAGCAGTCTCCATAACAGACAAAGATAACTTACAAAAGGAATTACAAAACGTTAAACAAATCCTAATACAGAACGATTACACAAACAAAAAAATTGATAAAGCAATAAGAAAACACACTCAACAAAGCAAGTCAATACAACCAACGAAAGAAAGAGAGAGAAAAATGACCACCACTCTGCCCTACATCCAAGGTGTCACAGAACAAATAGGAAGAATTCTCAACAAACACAACATCCAAATAATATTTAAACCACCTGAGAAAACAGGACAACTACTAAATTACCATAAAGATAAAAAGGCACCCTTCAGTGATCCAGGAGTATATAAAACCCCTTATTCTTGTGGCAAAGTCTATATTGGAGAAACAGGTAGAGCGGTGAGCCAACGTATGAAGGAACATGAAAGTAAAGTCAGGCTAAAACATTTCACGCAATCAACACTAGCTGAACATCATATCGAAACAGGACATAACATTTTATTTGATGAAACAACAGTCATTGCAAAAACACACAACAAATTTCGAAGAAAACATAGAGAAGCAATCGAAATCTTAAAACACCCTAATAACATCAATAGGGACAATGGATATAATACCAATCCGATTTGGCTTTCTGTTCTCCCGGATTTTTAAAAAAAGACTTGATTGGCCAATCAAGTTGGACCAGTCCCCACGGTGGGGCACTCTGGCCAATCACAGGCATCGTAGAAAGTATACCTAAGAACATCATGACCTGATACCTCAGTTTCAGGTCAGCCCTGAAGATGTGAACTGCAATTTTCACGAAACGTCGGCAAACAATTCGTAGTTTTTTACACGAGTGAAACCCGAAATATCTCTTTTTATCACGATTATTTATATAAATTTTTTTGGAATAAATAATTATTAAAAAAATTTACATTTGTTTCACAATTAAAAGTTGGTAAAAAAGTCATGTTAAACATTTAAATTGTCCATTACTAATTATTTGCATGAAAAAGACAACGGAAATTGCTAAAAAGTAACAATAATACGTAAAAATGTAGTCTTTTTGTCTAAGGTCGCTGCGGGGTTAGGTGAAGGTGAGTTGGAAATGAAAGTTATTATTATGGTTTTCTTTCGGAGACACGCCTCTTAAATACCTAAAGAAACTTAGCACGTTGCTCGAAAAGCGTTTTTTGGACCACCCTAACATGAATATCTAAGGTAATACTTAAAAATTGATTATTGTTTGATTTTTTATGTAATTAATTTATAAATTAATATAGAATTTTAGAATAGAAAGTGAAAAGTATGTACTATTGGAATCTTCAGCTTGTCCAGTTTTAACTTCCTTTGATGGTCTCTTCGGTGGTTAAGCTTCCGAACTATTTTTGCCTGAAAAATAATTGTTTACAACCTGCTTTTAACAAATGATTTATATGAATATAATATAAAAATGATCTGTGTAATAGGTCAAAGTAAATGTGTTTTTTAGGTGTAAGGTTATTCACGAAACTAAATTAAAACTTATGTTGTTTGAATGTTTCAAACGAAGTTTTCTTTCAGTTCTTAGAAAGCCCAGAACTTGTGTATTCATATGGAGTACTTCCTTCGAATTCATCGCTGAGATCGCTACTTTTTTCAACATTAACACTGTTTTAACTGCCATTTTCGCTTTCTTCGTCTTTTTCTTTATTAGAATTTTCCGATTCGTCATTCGTTTCGTTTGCGGTTGTACTCTCAACGTTGGATTCAATGCACAATATGTCCCATCGTCTTTAATCTTGTTAATATGAGCCTGCAAAATTAAAGCATATTTTTAGAAATTTTCGTATGTGATGGTTAACTAACAATTACCTATTCTAAGCGAACATAAAAATTATTTTTATTTAAAAAAGAAATTACTTGCTCCCTGCAAAACTCTTATGTTATACTCCTTCCACGAAGATTTCGGTGAAATCTCCTGTTACACCAACTGTTGCAGTTTGCTACCAGCTCGCATACGATACAGACACACAGGGGAAGGTCCAGTGGTACTGATCCATGATGACGGTACTAAATCGACAATTTTTATCCCACCTTCATCAAATTCGTTAACAAATTCCTCGACGTCGAGAAATTTTTGGAGGTACTTTTGTGCTTAAGGAAAAAAAATCTTTTAATAACATGTGTATGGGGCAGAATGCGTCAACCCAAGTGCGAATTGCCGGAGCTGAATACGCGGCCCAGTGTTGGACCAATTTTGCCAGCCAAAGGTTGGCTAAAGTTATTGGGCTAATATCGGCATTTTAATCGGCCCAGTGTTGAGCCAGTGCTGGCAGCCTATATTGGCTATTTATATTTGCCGATCCTCCACCGATGGTTGGCCCAGTATCGGCACTTTATTGCGTTAAGTCTCACTTTTACTATGGGGAACCATGTTTCACGAGGATCATCCAAAGTCTAGCCCAGTGACGAAACATTACTGGGCCAAGTGTCGCTTTTACCACGGCAAACCATGTTTTATTTGAATCGGCTCAATGTTGACCCAGTGCTGGCAGTCTATATTGGCTTTTTATATTTGCCGATCCTTCACTGATGCTTGGCCCAGAATCGGCACTTTATTTCGCCAAGTGTCACTTTTAGCACGTAATAAATAAATCTGACAAGAAAGATAAAAAAAATTTCATTGAAAATTTGTAATTGTAATTGTTTGCGATGAAGTTTGTTAAGTTCTATCATTAGCAATTTCAAATTTGTATTGACAATCACATTTCCTGTCATTGCGAAAAGTTGTAAAGTAGGCTACAACGGAAAAAACGAAATATTACGCGAAGAAAAATAGTAATCGATTTAAATGATTTATTTAAAAATTATTGTCTTGATATTCCTTTTAACAGTTCGTGTATTTTACATTTACAGAACGTTGCATAATAATAAATAATTAGAAAAAGAGAGCTGAAAATTTGGTTCTTAAACTCTTCTGAATTGCAGTTTATAATGATCGCTTTTTCGCAGAGTTTCAACTTGTTGGTTTAGCGCAGTGATTAGAACTCCCGACTGATGGACGATAGATTTAGGTATATCGATGTAGGCTCGATACCACGTAGCGTTAGAAATTCTATTTGTAATATAATGTTCAAAATGTAATATATGTATTCAGTCAAAACTGCATCATTAATGTTTATATTCAAAGTACTCGCAATTAATTAATATTTATTTTTTAAATAATTTCTTTGTCATATCCTTAGACCTGAGACTATAGCAGCATTGGTACCCACTGTTAGGCCAACAATGGCAGCCAAGCCCTGTCTGTCAAGTCAAGGCCATAGTTATCAATCCACCAATGGCGCAACGATGGCAGCTAGGTTTGGTTTAATACTGGTACCCAGCGTTGGGCCGACAATGGCAGCCAAACCTTGGCTGCCAAGTGCAGGCTATAGTTATCATTCCGTAATTGGCGCGATGATGGTAGCCGAGTTTCGGTAATATTTTTGCCGACTGTGGACCAATATTGGGACGTATGTGACTTCGCATACCTAACATTACTGTTTCTATAGGGTTGAAACTTGACTACACAATAGTCCTAGTTTACCTATATTAATTTACTAAACCATATATCTATATATGAATCGGTTGGAATACAGGGGCCTGAAGTTTTCGCTTTTTTAGGCGTTTTTCCAACTTTACACTGGTGTAACTGATTTTAGAATTATCTGTTTGGAATTTTATTATATTATTTTGGAAAGCTCTTGTTTCATACTTTAAGTGTAGCATGACAATTTCTTTTCATTATGAATTTTGGTTGTTGTTGTGTTTGAAAATCAAAATTAAAAATTCCTTTTTTTAAACATGCTTTAAAAATTTTGTAATAATTTTTTACAATCTTTAAAGTCATGTAGGAGAAAATGTAGAGTACAAATAATTTCATGGTCAAATTTAGTTTTTTATGCTCGTGCGGGATACATTAACTTACGCAGCGCCGAAAACGAATACTGTTGGGAAGTTAGCCCCAACTTGCCTCTCAGCTTACATTGAACTATCTTGCACTTATTGTTTGTGTGTATGTTCATCACAAAAAATTCGAATTTTAAATTAAAAGTAAATTATGCAATGTTTCGACTAAAAAAATACACTTTTAAATCAAAAGGAGAAATTTTAAGAATATATCATTTTTGTGCAAAAAACATTTCAGTTGGGTCTATCGGCAAAAAAATATGAATTTCAGAGAAAAAGTTAATATTCTACGAAAAGAGCTGGATATTTAACAAACAAAAAAAAAACAATTAAAAAAACAGTTAAATTTTCACTTATCTTCGACAAAAATGCAACTGTTTGGTTGAAAATTTAACAATCCTGTTAAAAAGTCATATTTTGTGGTTAAAAATTCTACTATTTAGCAGAAAATGAACTTATTTTTTACGATTCTTATTTGGGAGTTAAGAAGTAAACAGCAATCTTCGTCGGATACAAATTTATCTATATGCATGTGAAGGTTTTTTTTTAATTAATGTGTTTTAGAAGAAATTTCATCTTTCTTGAATAAAAACATAACTTTTTGGTTGAAAATTTAACTCTTTTTTGATAGTTTGTCTCTCTGATTTTAAAATTCACCTGCTTTAGCAGAAATTAAATCTTTCTTGAACAGTTTTGTTTAAAACTCATACGTTTTGTTTGAAAATTCTGCTGTTATATTAAAAATGTAACTATTTCGTATAAAATGTACTGTTTGTCTAATATTAGTATTTTTGTGTTAAATATCTGACTGAAATATTTTTTGAATGAAAATTCTAATCTTAAAAAAAAAATTTTTTAATTAAAAAGTCATCTATTTAAAGAGAAAATGAATCTTTCTGGGACAAAAATTGAACCATTTGATGGAGAATTCAACTATTTTGTTACAAATTTATACTTTTCGTTTAAAAAATTCTTGTTTTTGGATGGAAAATTCAATTTTTTTCGTATGAACTTATTTTTCGTTAAACACTGTATATTTTCAATTTGAAAGGCAACTGGAATTTTTTAAAATGAAAATTCAACTATTTGTTTGAAAACAAAATTTTCTGAATGAAATTTCATCTGTTTTAAGAGAAATTTCATACTTATCAGATAAAAATGCAACTTTAAAAAAAAAATTATGTATTCTATTCAAAAATTCATCTACTTTAGTAGAAATTTACCTGGTTTTTTGGTGATATGTTAAAATCTACCCGGAACTCCAAAAAAAGTTGACTTGTGCAAAAATGGGAGAGAGTGTGAAGTTCAGGAAATTCTGCTTTCATTGAACGTGTAGCGCATATTTTATAGTACAAACATTTTTTGAATTTAGGAACATTCACATATTTTTGATGTTTCCATTCAAGTTTATTCAATTGTTATTTTTAGGCAATTCAAAGGCAGGTTGGTTATTTTCATTTTCGTATTTGAAAATTCAATCCTAAACTCAAGACAAAAATAATGTCTGAGTTTGAGTAATTTGATCAAAAATAGTTCGACAAGAAGATCCTGTAAGGATGCCCCTCCTGAATTTTCCCAACCATTTAAAACAATGTTCTTGCATTTTTCCAAGATCATTGCCTGGTCGTAACCTCGGTTCGTTCCTTTTGCCACTCTTAACTGAACCATGGCCTCCATCCAAAAGGGCCTATTGTGAATGAAACTACGCGATACTGGTGACGTAACCCCATTATACGCTGCATTGGGCAGTTAGCCCAATGCAGCGTATAATTCTTCTTCTACAATTCTTCTCTACGCCTAATATTATTATTTTTAAGTGTTGTAACAGGCTTAAGATGGTTACTGCCCCACATGTTAAAGATTTAATTATTTTTCACGGGACTGATGTAGCATTTTTAAGCTACAAAAAATGTACAAAATGTTCAATGTTTTCTATCAAATTCATAATATTATTACGCAGACCTTGTAAATTAAATATTTTTACAGAGAGCTTAATGGCATTAATTGGTAGATCAAATATCTTACTTAATGCGATATAATTTAGAAAAATGTAGAAGCTTAGGCGTGTTGATATATTGATATTTATCAATAATTAACAACTTCGTAGTATTGTTATGAGTTGCACATAATATGAGAAGAAAAAGTTACAGCTCCTCAATCAAAGAAGACGAAATTTATATTACAAATTTGGTAAAAACGGAAAATAAATACTGCGACACCACAATATCAGTACGGGACATTAAAATTTAGAATGCTACGGTCTTCCGGCGAGAGCATATACGTGTTTAATTTGGGACTGTGAGTAAAAGCGGGTTGAGTTCAGACTAGGAGACAATGCAGATTGAGGTCAAAAACCGTTTTTCTCCGCGAAATAATTTCAGCTCACTTCCATTCTGAACCTCGTTCATTCTGTTCTCACTTCCATCATTCTTCAAAATCTTTTTTGCGTTGACACGAAAACTGAATCTGCTTCTCTTTCGAAACTTATTCTATAACGCATTAACTCTCGG
>NC_046661.1:105139743-105141610 GCF_010883055.1 Belonocnema kinseyi | reverse complement strand
TTATCTGAGTTCGCTTCAGTCCCCTTAACTTTCTCATCCTTCTCCACAATAGTATGATTATCTTTACTACTTCCGCTGTTCCCTCTCTTTCTTTTAATAAAAACTGTCATCGATTTGACGCTTTGGCTCTCGATGTTTCCTTTTCTAACGTTTCCCTGTGCTTTCCTCTTGCTTTCCTGTCTTTGACCATCCCTTTCAGCGCACTATAAACTTCCTGCTCTAAAGCCGTTTTCTCCTCGATGTTACTCGCTTCTCTAGTCATGAATCCACTTAAAACGCTCCCGCCTTCTATCCTTCCCTGCTTCTATCGTTCGCGTTCTGGTCTGTCTTGCCTTTCTCCATCTCTAATCCACCCTTCTGCTACCAACTTAAGCAACCTAGTCCACCCACCCTGTCACAAATCTCAAACCAACCTAACCTTAACTTCCAGAAAAATCTGTCTCAATCCTCAAAAATATCTCCATCACCTTGTGAATCTGACAATACCTCAATCAATATCTCACAAATAAACCCTTCTATACTCTTTCACAATCCACTCACCTGTAATTTCGTCACAAAAATATCAGAAAAACTCTGCATCAACAATTCTCAATACTTTACACTTTCATGCTAGAAACGGAAGTCTCCAATTTTCTTTAAATTTATTACTGTATATTCGTGTCAATAATTCAGTACAAATTTACTTTTTGTGAGTTTTATAAGTGCTGGACGATTGACAAAATGAGTAAGATAATTATTTTTATCGAAAATAACTGAAAATATACATATAAAAAGAAATTGGAGTTGTAGTGAAAACAAATTATTTTTTTAGTTATAAAAGTATATATTGCATTTAATCTTGTATTTTCTTGCTCTTCTAATTTTAAAAAGTATAATATTTATTTCAATAACGAAATATTTGACAAAAAATAACCTTTTATGTATAAAGTCATATTTTTGAGTTAAAAAATCTACATTTTTGTTGAAAATGAACTCTTTTGTTGATAAAAAATGTTGATATTAAAAATCAAACTGTTCCGTAGATGATTAGTTCCATTGGCTTCAAGATTTGAAAACTTGATTGAAAGTTAATGTACTTTCTTGAAGATTCGTCTTCTTTGGCAGCACATTAATCTTCTTATTTAATTCTTATGCAGAATCTCGTAAGATTTTGCAATATTTCACGGAATTTCAAGAATTTAAATTTTTTTAGAGATTCTAAGGGATTTCCTCTGATAATACAGGATCTTCTTGTCGAACTATTTTTGATCAAATTACTCAAACTCAGACATTATTTTCGTCTTGAGTCTAGGATTGAATTTTCAAATACGAAAATGAAAATAACCAACCTGCTTTTGAATTACCTAAAAATAACAGTTGAATAAACTTGAATGGAAACATCAGAAATATGTGAATGTTCCTAAATTCAAAAAATGTTTGTACTATAAAATATTTTTTCTAATTTAGGAACATTCACATATTTCTGATGTTTCCATTCAAGTTTATTCAACTTAGCTTAAGTTGGTAGCAGAAGGGTGGGATAGAGATGGAGAAAGGCAAGACAGACCAGAACGCGAACGATAGAAGCAGGAAAGGATAGAAGGCGGGAGCATTTTAAGTGGATTCATGACTAGAGGAGCGAGTAACATCGAGAAGAAAACGGATTTAGAGCAGGAAGTTTATAGTGCGCTAAAAGGGATGGTCAAAGACAGGAAAGCAAGGGGAAAGCACAGGGAAACGTTAGAAAAGGAAACATCGAGAGCAAAAGCGTCAAATCGATGACAGCTTTTATTAAAAGAAAGAGAGGGAACAGCGGAAGTAGTAAAGATAATCATACTATTGTGGAGAAGGATGAGAAAGTTAAGGGGACTGAAGCGAACTCAGATAA
>NC_046661.1:105135700-105139643 GCF_010883055.1 Belonocnema kinseyi | reverse complement strand
TTTATTAAAAGAAAGAGAGGGAACAGCGGAAGTAGTAAAGATAATCATACTATTGTGGAGAAGGATGAGAAAGTTAAGGGGACTGAAGCGAACTCAGATAATACTGAAAAACCGATGAAAGAAGAAAGACTGCAAGAAATTCGTAAAGTTATGGTAGAAGTAATAGGGATTTATGAAGATATGCAAGAGAAAAGAGGAGGGGGAATAGGCAAATAAATTAGACAGAAATTGACTGAACTTCAGAAATAAATAAAGAAATAGGAAGACGTCAGGGAACAGGCAAAAATGGAAGAAGATAAGTGGAAGATAGTGAGGGTTAATGTAAACGGTGATATGTAGAAGAAAGCAGAAGAGACGAAAGAAATGATGGAAGAAAATAAACAAGAGATTAGGCTAATAATAGGTGTGGATTTCAATGCCAGAACAGGCGATAGAGGTGGAAGTGAATGGGAAAAAGAGCGAGAAAGAAAATCTAAAGATAAGGTACTGAATGGGGAGGGAAAGAAGTTACTAAAGAGCTTGGACTAGTTAGGATGGTTTGTCTTAAACGAAAATATCGAGGGAGACGAGGAAGAAGAATATACATGCTCAGGAGGAGAAAGAGGAACGGTAATTGATTATGTGATAGTGGATGATGTGGTGAAAAAAATGTTCAAGAAACTGGAGGTAGGAGATTATATTGATTTTGATCACTTTCCCTTAATTGAGACGTTAGAAGAAAAAAAGGTAATGGCAATATAACTAAGAAGGGAGCAAAAGTATAAAGTGTAGGGAAAGAGGATTGGTCAAGAGGGAAATGTAAACATGGAGATGGAAAAAATGATAGGAGAAATAAAAAAAAGGTGGAGAATTAAGAAAATGGAGAACAGAGGATAAAATGGTGGAGAAAGAGATGAGGAAGAGGGTATAACAAGAAAAGAAATAGACAATCCGTTAGGAATCGTGAAAGATAAAAAGGCACCTGGTATAGATGAGATTCCAAATGAAGTATGGATATATGGAGGGACGCAACTTAAGGAATGGGCATGGATAATGTGCAATGGAGTATGGAGAGGAGAGGGGTGGTCAGAGTTATGTAAAGAAGGAGTAGTGATACTACTAGTGAAGAAAGGCAAGAGAGAAGAGGTTAAAGATTACAGGTGTTTGATGTTGATGCGAACACTATATAAAATATATGTAACCGTTTTTTTCGGAGGGATTGAAGAAATATGTTGAGGAAAAAAAGATAAGAGCGACTGAAGCAGGCAGGGTTCAGGAAAGAAACGGGGGTGATGGACAAGATAATTGCTCTGAACCTTCTAGTAAACAAGAGGATTAAGAAGGAAAAAGGGGCAACAATAGCTATGTTCGTGACATAAAGGCGGCGTTTGACTTATTATACCGAGGCCAGTTTCTCTGAGACCACTTTTAATATAAGACTTGGAGGAAGAAGTGAGTAGAAAAGGTTATGAAGAAAAAGAAAAAGAGAAGGGAAGAAAAAGACATATACACTATGATTCGCAAACCATACAGTATTGATGGTACAGGATGAAGAAGGAATGGTAGGCTTAATTACAGGATTAGAAAAGTACATAGATAAGAAGAAGTTAAATTTAAATGAGGAAAAGACACAGATAATGAGGTTTATAAAAAGGAGGGTGTAGAAAGAAGGAATGGACGTAGAGATGTAATGGAATAGAGTTGGAAGAAGTAAAAGAGTTTAGATATTTGGAAATATATCTTTGAAACGATTGGAGATCACAGAGCTCATATAACAGAAAGGATAAAAACAACAGCAGGGATAATGAAACAGATAAGGAGAATAGGAATATGGATGTTAAAAAATTAAAAAAGAAGAATGTGGTCATTTGATACGCTGGTACGGCCGCTATTATGTTATGGGGCATACATATGGGGCTAGAAAAAAGTTAAGATATTGAGAGTTTACAAAAAAGGTATACACGTCGGACAGTAGGGGTAGACTGGAGGACGACAGGATATATAGTGAGAAAAGAAGAGCAAAGGAATAAATTAAGTACTAGAACGGGAAAGAGGACTTGGAAATTTAAGACAAAGCTGTGGGAGGAAAAAGGGGAGGAAATTACCAAAAAAGTGTTTGATGAAGGTAGAAGAGAGGATAGGGAGGGCGAGTGATAGAATTAACAAAATAAAAAAAACAATGGAGGTACTTCTTTAATGCTAGAGACATAGAAGAGGGGCTTGGAGTAAACTATGGAGAATTAGAATAAAGGAAGAGG
The DNA here is from genome assembly GCF_010883055.1 of Belonocnema kinseyi. NCBI lineage: Eukaryota > Metazoa > Arthropoda > Insecta > Hymenoptera > Cynipidae > Belonocnema > Belonocnema kinseyi. Next base: position 105,137,406 of record NC_046661.1, on the reverse strand, counting down.
GAAAGACATGTAATAGGATGATGGACGATGATTGAGGAATCAGAATACAATACATCGTATAAGATAATAAAAAAGGAAGCAGTACCAAATTATTTAGAAAAATCTTGGGAAGAGAGAAGGTGGATCAGAAAAGCAAGATTTAGATTGGGAAACGAGGTAAGGGAGGGGATGTATTGGGAAAAAGAAGCGAATAGAATGTGCAGGCTACGTGAATGGGAGCAGAAAACGCGGAAGCATGTATGTGAAGGATATAGGAGAGATGTGGAAGATAAAGGAAGATGCCAAGAGAGCGTGGTAAAGATTCTAGGATAGGATGAATCAGGTGAAGAATGGATAAAGGAGTTGGAGGGTGCTAGAGGAGCAAATGAGAAAGAATGAAAGAGATTTGTGAAAAAAATGGCAAAACGGAGTTGCAAAAAAATTTAAGAAAAAAGGAAACAGAGGTAGCTTAGAGTAGAAGCGTAAAGATTGTAAGTTATGGTTATGTAATTACATAAATCGACTAAGATGCGGTCGCGTTATCACTCTATCTTTCTCGCGTTCACTCCTGCTCTCGATTGCTTGCTCGCTCAGTCATTCGCTCACACGTCCTAAATTGCGTTATCAGAGGAAATGGAAATGAGGATCTAGATATAAGCCTTTATGTAAATAGTTGTAAATGATTGTAAATAGTAAGGATAAGATTTGATAAAGATATGTAGGCCGACAGATTGTAAGGATGAAAGTCATGTAAACCCTTAGGGGACACATTATGAATAAAGAACAAGAAGTTAAATAAAATTCACATTAAGTTAAATATTCTTGAAAGTAACGATAATCAATCGAGGTAGTTATAAGGTAGCATTCAAATGAAACATGCAAAAAATATTGGGCATTGAAGTAAGAAAATGAAATGTCATTTGAAGTCAAACCAATTTTTGGCCTGGAACTTTTTGTTTCTCACAAGTGGTGAGAATTTACTGGGTAATATATAGGACCCATTTCGACCCATATACCCAGCATGATATAGTGTGCGTTAGGGAATTGCTATTTATGTAGTAGTGTTAACTTATGTTATAGAATTAGGTTTATGAGTTAACTATGTAAACTTATGATATGAAAAAAACACTACAAAGCTGGTGTTCTACTCCACAGTACGACTTTTATATTTTCTGTAAGAACCTTCATATTTTCCAACACTGTCTACAAAATTATATTAGCTAACCCTTCACTTGTTCCAAAACTGTCTTAGACATCATAGATTTTGCAATTTTTTTTTGCTACATTCAAATTTTTAAGACCCTTCCAAGGCCCTTATAAGATTCCTAGACTGAGTTCTACACTTTTAGTATAACAAATTTTTTAAAGTGCGAACCCTCATTCATGAAGCCCGGGGGGCTTAGGTTCATGCTCATGCATTTTCGGTTTCACACGAGACTGATCTTCGTAGAATATAACAGAGCCGACTCCCCAAGAAGCTGCGTTTGGATTTTTTTTTCCCAGATAGAAAAGTGGTTTGAGCCGAAAAATCCCACGTTCTGGAGACACTTCTACAAGTGTGTAGTTACTAGATTCGAGCTCTCCTCGGAAGATAATCCTTTCATCTTTCAACTTATATCTGACTAGCCGAGAGTTAATGCGTTATAGAATAAGTTTCGAAAGAGAAGCAGATTCAGTTTTCGTGTCAACGCAAAAAAGATTTTGAAGAATGATGGAAGTGAGAACAG
>NC_046661.1:105118276-105135600 GCF_010883055.1 Belonocnema kinseyi | reverse complement strand
CCGAGAGTTAATGCGTTATAGAATAAGTTTCGAAAGAGAAGCAGATTCAGTTTTCGTGTCAACGCAAAAAAGATTTTGAAGAATGATGGAAGTGAGAACAGACTGAACGAGGTTCAGAATGGAAGTGAGCTGAAATTATTTCGCGGAGAAAAACGGTTTTTGACCTCAATCTGCATTGTCTCCCAGTCTGAACTCAACCCGCTTTTACTCACAGTCCCAAATTAAACACGTATTTGCTTTCGCCGGAAGACCATAGCATTTTAAATTTTAATGTCCCGTATTGATATTGTGGTGTCGCAGTATTTATTTTCTGTTTTTACCAAATTTGTAATATAAATTTCGTCATCTTTGATTGAGGAGCTTTAACTTTTTCTTCTCATATTATGTGAAACTCATCACAATACTATGAAGTTGTTAATTATTTGTAAATATCAATGTATCAACACGCCTAAGCTTCTACGTTTTTCTTAATTATATCGCATAAAGTAAGATATTTGATCTAACAATTAATGCCATTAAGGTCTCTGTAAAAATATTTAATTTACAAGGTTTGCGTAATAATATTATGAATTTGATAGAAAACATTGAACATTTTGTACATTTTTTGTAGCTTAAAAATGCTACATCAGTCCTGTGAAAAATAATTAAATCTTTAACATGTGGGGCAGTAACCATCTTAAGCCTGTTACAACATTTAACAATAATAATATTAGGCGTAGAGAAGAAGCAACCATGTTCGTTCCCCGAGAGCGCCGGCTTTTGCATTCAACCACGTTGCATTGGGCTAACTGCCTAATGCAACGTATAATGCGGTTACGTCACCAGTATCGCGTAGTTCCACCCACAATAGGCCCTCTCGGATGGAGGCCATGGTTCAGTTAAGAGTGGAAAAAGGAACGAACCGAGGTTACGACCAGGCAATGATCTTGGAAAAATGCAAGAACATTGTTTTAAATGGTCGGAAAAATTCAGGAGGGGCATTCTTACCTGTTGACCAATATGCACCCGGAATATGCTGATAGAACGCCCCAATATTTAAGAGATTAGGTATACTTTTTACGCAAAGGGTATATGAAGCTTTTTATCAAGAAGAAGAGCAAAATTATCCAGCGAAGATACCAGTTGTTCCAGCCAGACCACTGTTGCAGATAGCCGATAATGCCAACATGAGAAATAGGAGATCAAAAATCCACCAAAAAGTTTTTCTCTGGATGGACAAATTAGCTAAAGCTAATACTGCTCTCTCTCGTTTGATCCCTGAAGATGTGGATCTCTTGAATTTGAACTGTTTAGTTTACGAAAAAGCGATCTCCCTGCTTAGCGAAAATAGAAGTAATGATCATTTATTACACTCGAGTAAGACTCGCGAGCGTATTGCACAGCTTCAGTTTAAAATTGAAATGGCTAGAGGGCTGCAGTAAATTTTCAGTGCGTAATTAGCTACATAACATCAACTAAGAAGTTCACTCAAAAAGTCACAGCTCTTGCTCAAAACTTATAGGGATTAGAAATTGTTGACCATCAAGCAGAACTGGACGCAGAAAATAAGAGCTCTTTCAATAGGCAAAGAGCGCCTTGTAAGGCGAGTAAAGTAGGTTCAGCACAATTCCACATTTCCTACTCACCCTTCTCGTCTTTTCAACAAAACGCCATGTGCCGTTGAAAATCCGCCTAGTCGAGAAGAGGTTCAAGTATCCTAGGAACAAGTATATGGAGTTACTTATAAGCTAGATGAAGACGCGTCAGCCATCTTACTGTTTTGTCACTTTTGCCAGAAGCAGCTGTTGCAACGTCCACAAAAGAAGTGTTAACTGATTACTGCTGATGAAGTGAAGATAGTTATCGTTAGAACTAAAAATTTTTTAGCGCTAGGGCCAGAAAAAATCAACAACTTTTGGTGAAAGAATTCACTTAGATGCATCTACATCTAGCTCGTATATTTACTACTTTCCTAAACGGTGAACAACCCACCCCGCAGAGGTAAATTTAAGGACGTACATTACTGATTACTAAGGCAGGAGATTTGTCAAGTCCAAAGAATTACTGGCCTATAGCTTGTTTAATCACCAGCAGCTTATGCTCGTGTGGCGGACAAGATTTTGTCATAAAATCTGATAAAAGACCAGTGACTACTTGTTATGTCACATATAAGAGGGGAGTCTTCCAAGGAGACTCTTTCAGTTCCATACTTTTCTGCATCTTCCACTTGCCTCTATCTATTGTGCCCTGCGGCAAAAGCTCTGGATATGTATGTGGACCTTCGAACAGAAGAGAATTTTAGGTCAACCAACTGTGTTTTGTGCAGTATCTTGCGTAAATTTCTCGTACTTGCTTATTGATAGGATAGATTACTATATCCCTATATAATAATAATGATTTATTATTAATATAATAAATACATGTAAACACGGGTTGGTCCCAGGGTAGGGCTTAAACTTTTATCTCTTGACTTTGACGTCAATGTTGGCGGTAGCACTGTTACTGACTGGCCTAGGGCCACAGCATGCGGGATGATGGCGATGATGAGATGCGAGATGAGCAAGCAGATCAAACAGCTGGCCAGCAAGAACATCTACGACAAACGGTAAGCAGTGGAAAATCAAATGTGCCTACTGAGGAGGTTTTAGCTAGCGTTAGCTATTTTCAGCCAACCACCTTCACCATCCACCAGAAAGTCGCACTAATAGATCTTATTGATAAGGTGCAACCGGGGGCAGAAGCAGAAGTTCAGCAACCAAAAAAGCGACGGAAATGTACATACCATATGCACAGAGATATTATGCGACTTTATTTTTTGACAGACAAATGTCATCACTGAACATCACTGACTCTTCTTACCTAAATACCCAGAGCTAGCCACAAAAATAAATAAGCAGAATCTTGCAAATCAAAAACGCTTAATATCTGTAAACAGATTGCGTTCGGCTGTTGAAATAGCTGCTATTAAAACGGAAGTTGAATAGCAGATTCCCATTGATTGAAGCTGAAGGCATAGGTGCTAGGGAGAACTAGCCCCATGTATTAGATCCATTAGAACCACATTCGGATATTATTAACGATGATGTGAACAGCGAAATCCCAGAAAAACTGCAACACCTTCAAAGGAATTTGGTCATGCTTTACTAGAGTTCGGATATGTAGAACCAACAATAAGGTATTCTCTGCCAAAATTAATGATTACAAATGTATTTAAACGCAATCGAAATCCACCATGAAAGATCAGATTGGATATGGATGTTAGCAAAGTAAGGTGCAAATTTGGTTCAATCAGCTCAATACTAAAAAGAAAATAGAACCAGAAAGTTGATTTGAATTGAATTTGGAGGAACTTGATATTCTTACTGCCAACATGCGTCGATACAATAAAAGTAGTGCACGTAAAAAACAAAATCGAAACATTCATACAGATGAAAAAAGGTTCTATCGCGAACTGAGTGTAAAGCAAAAAACCAGAAAGACACCAAAGTCCCTCAATTGGAAGATTTGACTATCATGGTCGGATGTTTGGGGAAAAATAAGCATATGCAACTTAAACACTGCGTGTTTCAAACTAAAGAAAGAAAGGGCAGACAATAGCTCTGAAGTGGAGATGACGAACATCACAGCTTTAGATGTCTCAGCGGTCTTAAAAGAGCAAGTAACTGGAAAGCTCCAGGTCGGGACATAGTGTACAACTTCTGGTACAGGCACCTGACTAGCGTGCAGCTTTCGCTAGCAAGGTATTTTCAGAAGATCATTGAACACCCATATATGATGCCATCATTTATGCTCCAGGGTACGACGTATATTTTATATAAAAAACCAGATGCACAAAATCCATCTGAATTTCTACCGATAGCCTATTTCCCAACAATTTATAAATGTCTTACAGCTATCAATGCAGATAAGGTTGCCATGGCTCTTGTTCGTAAGAATCAAAGGAACTTACAAATGACATGCAATAACTACAAGCCAGCGTTTCCTTCCGTGCCGCATGACTATTTGCTTGAAGTCTTAGAACTTTACATGGATCTGTTTAGCGTTAAACCCATTGAGCAAAAAATTAAACAGCATATCTCATGGGTTCAGAATTCATGATAACGAGGATGGTCCTCAAGTGACCCATCTTCTGTACATGGATGACATGAAGCTGTACGCTAGTTCAGCCCAGAAACTGCATCAGGAGATCAATGTCACAAATAAATTTTTCAATAATATCCACATGGAGTTCGGACTAGACAAATGCAGGACAGTGCATTTAGTCAGAGGGGAATTCGGGATCGCAGGATTAGAGGACGTGTTCAAAAGTAATATCGAAAAAATGGCTACAGACGAATCATATAAATATCTGGGTATTCTTGAATCAAAGGGTATTCAGCATACGGAAGTTAAGGCAAGCCTAATGACTGCCTTTACTGCGAGACTCATATTGATTACGAAGATCATTCTCAACTCTGCAAACAAAATCAGGGCAATTAACACATATGCCATAACTATCCTCACGTACTCCTTCGGGCTCATCAAATGGTCTAATACCAACCTTGAAAAGTTAAATAGAATCGTCCGCGTAAAAATGACGAAGCACCAAATGTATCACAAAAATTCAGCGATCGAAAGGGTAGTTTTATCACTACATACAGGGTAGGGGCATTGTAGATGTCAAAAACAGTGCCGGTCACCAGTAATACAGGTGCAAGGCTATTTTAAGAGGAAACAAGATGTTGCGCTTTACTGCACCATCTGTAAAGCGGATTTGGACTGCGTGCCCTTAACTTTGTCCTTAGATGGGGCTTTGAATATCAGGGCAGGAACCATAGAGTAATTAAAAATACAATAGAGGCAGGAAGCTACCCGGAGAGCACCCATAAACGTCAGATCAACATAAAGTAGATAGTGAGTCAACACCAGAAACTATCACAAACACGTGTTACATCAGGACATGGTTAACCGGTGCTGATTATGTGGAGATACCAATGAATCCATCGAGCATATTATTGATGGCTGTCTCGCGATGGCTCAGAGAAAATAGACGCACAGACATAATGATGGAGCGACCATTATACATCAACAACTTGCCCGTAACCTAGGAGTCGCATGCTAAAAAAATGGATGCCTTTCTATAGATGCATTCCGATGCCCATTTTTAAAAGCAAAGATTACATTCTTATATTGGGACGCTACTATCTAAACGGAACATTACATACGGGCCAATCGACCTGACATCGTGATGCGAGCCAAAAATGGTGGAAAACTCTACATCATCGACATTGCTTGTCCTTTTGACCAAAATTTTCAGTCATCCTATACAACCAAGATCCACAAGTATAGCGAGTTAAGGCATGAAGTAAGGACCATATGGAGGAATGTGAATCGTGCATTCATTCATCTTATTGTAATTTCGGCTACAGGCAATGTGCACGCAAGATACACTAAATATCTTGAACATTTAGGAGTCAGTAAGGTATTAGCAGCAGCTTAGAAGGCGGTTTTATTAAACACCTTTTGCATTGTAAGATACTTTCTTGACCATCAGGAGGCGAGTGACTAAAAACCCTTGAAGTGTCAGATGGTAGCTCCAAGAAAGCATCCAGAGGTAACTATTGTCACCTCTAACGCGCGTTACCGCTCGTAGTTTTATACCTATAACATCATCGCAGACGTATTAAGCATCGTATTAAATTAGCTCATAACATTCTAATATAATCAGGCACTTGACTTAGTCCGTGGCTATGATATGTAACCAGGTTTAACCTAGTTAACGTTTTTAAAAAAATACATAATAATATTGATAATTAACTTTCCAGGATAGAAGGAACAGAAGGCAGAAGTGTTAGTTCAATCCGACTTTGAATTTTTTAAATAGGTACGGCAGTGATTCCATATATATTTTTTCCGAAGGATTTGTGAACGAGAGAAGAAAAATCTGTCATATGTGCGGGATTTAGCGAGATCCTCGGATCAATAAAATGTTGAAAAATAAAAAAATTTGTTGAGGAAATTATTATTTTCCCGACAAATATGAATTTTGCGAAACATAGAAACCAGAGGGTAGCAGGCCGCAGCATTTGAAAGATTAGGATCGTATGCTAATTTATATTTTTATTCACAATTTTGACATGATAGAAGAATTATAGAGCTTCACGGCTCTTCCAAAGGGACAGGTCTTAAAGGTGGTGTCGCCAAATTTTGCGAAATACGTTGTGAAATGGAGCAAAAAGCAGAGAGAACTAACATGCCCTGTCTGTGTTTTGTAACTGTATTTGTGATAAACCACCAGACTACCTGTTACCTTCACTCTATTCGCGGAATCGGGGCGCCCTTCGTTATCGACGCTGCCGTGGGTTCGAATTTTTTTCTCATCTTCTTTTTTCTTTTTTGTGTTGCAATTATGTCAAGTAATAATTTTTAATGCTTTCCCGGCGAATAAATTACTTTGTTGAGAAATATTACTGGAAATAAATAGCCACGGGTGCAGAACCTTTACCGGTTCACGCGCATGGACTCCCAATCAAGCTCCGTTGGTCCACTGGAAACGAGTCTGACTGGTAACCACGCTATCGTGGGTTCGAATCTTTTTTCTCAACTTTTTTTTCATATTGTAAATATGTGAAATAATAATTTTTAATGCTTTCTCGGCGAATAAATTATTTGTTTGAAAAATAGGAATGGAAAATAAATATCATGCAGACACTTTTCGAATAATTTATTTGTATAATCGTAATTTCTTGTACATTTTTGCGGGTGATAATCGTCATGGATTATCACGTAGCTGAGTGATGCAGTGTTCACTGCAGCGATGGAAGAAATGGGAATCATCCAAAGATTAGGTAGTTTTCAATTGGGCCCTCTGTCAATTTATTGATATATTCCAGGATTATCAAGTTGCCTTATAACTATTCCGGATATTGTACAATTTTCCACATTGATTATTATGCCAAAATTACAAAACTAGAGAATCTTGACTTTTCTTGATAAATTTTAAGTTTATCAAGTTACCCAGCAATAAATTTTAAAACTATCAAATTTCAAAATTAGGCTTAATGCAAATTTATTCATAAATTGCAAGCTAATCAAGTCGCCCAACTATAAATTTCGACATTACACAATTTTCCTGAATTGCGATTTTAAAATATAAATGACAAATTTATCATTTCATGAAATTTTTTTTCTAAATTGCCAAATTTATAACATGTTAAATTTTAGAATGAAAATTGTGGTGAGTGCTTACATTTTTTTTAAAATTGTACATCTATGAATTCTTTAGGGAAAATATCTAACTTTGACACGAGCCAGAAACGCTTGAACGTTAGCGGAAGCAAGCGAAAAACTTCGATTAGAGAAGGGCCCGTGCCAGATACTGTAGTGGTCAGTGCCGTAACTTTACTCATATTTTACTGACATAAAAGTCCATTTATAAACTACCAATTTAAAAAAATGTAAGCACTTACCATGCTCTACGTTTCAAAATTGTAGATGTGATCAATTTGGAAAATTTAGAAAAAAAAATTTCAATCCGATTCATAAATAAATTTGCAGAGGGCCTACTTTCAAATTTTTGTGAATTCTAAATTTGTAATTTTTGAAAATTATGCCTGCGTAACTTCATAAATTTATAACTGATAATCTAGTTACAATTTCATACTGGGAAAATTTACAAATTTACATACAATCATAAATTGTTTTATTTATCGAATTTATGCGTTTGTAGGTGTTATCTGCAAAAAAAGTCCATTTCAATATTTTGTAGTAAATTGTATTCACATTTTTTTTATTTCCCAATTGAAAACTGCCTAAACTTTGGCTGATTCTCATTTCTTCCGTCGCTGCAGTGAACACTGCATCACCCAGCTACGTGATAATCCATGACGATTATAACCCGCAAAAATGTAAAAAAATACGATTATACAATTAAATGATTCGAAAATTGTCTGCATGATATTTATTTCGCAGTTGTATTTTCAAAGAAATAATTTATTCGCCGGGGAAGCATTAAAAATTAGTAATTGATATGTTTACAATACGAAAAAAAAGTTGAGAAAAAGATCCGAACCCACGACAGCGTGGTTACCAGTCAGACTTTTTTCCACTGGACCGACGGAGCTTGATGGAAATCCATGCGCGTGAACCGGTACAGGTTCTGCACCTGTGTGGATTTCAAGGTGATGGAGATATTTTTGAGGATTGAGACAGATTTTTCTGGAAGTTAAGGTTAGGTTGGTTTGAGATTTGTGACAGGGTGGGTGGACTAGGTTGCTTAAGTTGGTAGCAGAAGGGTGGATTAGAGATGGAGAAAGGCAAGACAGACCAGAACGCGAACGATAGAAGCAGGGAAGGATAGAAGGCGGGAGCGTTTTAAGTTTTTTATTTCGCAGTAATGTTTCTCAAAAAATAATTTATTAGCCGGAAAAGCATTTAAAATTATTACTTGACATGTTTACAATACGAAAAAAAAGGTTGAGAAAAAGATTCGAACCCACGGCAGCGTGTTTATCAGTCAGACTCTGGTCCACTGGACCAACAGATCTTGATGCGAGTTCACGCGCGCGAAACGGTAGAGTTTCTGCACCCTTGGCTAATGTGATTTACAAACGCTCATAGTTCGTGCAAGAAACCAAAAAATCCGAGACACATATCTTATTATTTTGAAGTAATATCGATTTATGATAGACTCATCAAAAAGTCAATGTCCCAGAAGAGGTTTCCCCTTTGCGAATTGTAGTCTTGACCCACGATCGATAACAAAAGGCGCCCCGATTCCGCGTCTAGAGTGAAGGTAACAACTAGCCTGGTGGATGATCACAAATACAGTTACAAAAACACAGACAGGGCAGTTCGGTTCTTTCTGCTTTTTGCTCCATTTCGCAACGTATTTCGCAAACTTTGGGGACACCATCTTCAAGACCTAGTCCTTTGGAAGTACCGTGAATCTCTAGAAATCTTCTTTCATGTCAGAATCGTGAGTAAAAACATAAATTAGCAAACGATTCGAATCTTTCAAATGCTGCCGCCTGTTACCCGATGGTTTCTATCTTTTGGAAAATTCACATTTCTCGAGAAAATAATCATTTCCTCAAAAAAAATTTTTTATTTTTTTACATTTTATTGATCCGTGGATCTCGCAAAACCCCGGAGATTCGACAAGTTTTCTTTCTTTCGTTCACAAATCCTTCGGAAAAAATGTATATGGAATCAGTGCCGTACATATTAAAAAAATAATTCAAAGTCAGATTGAACCAACACCCTTAAGGAACCTTCACTGTAGCTTCTGGAGCCTTCAACTTCCCCCACAATATTGATAATTATAATATTTTCTTCATTTCGAGCTGAGAAGGCTGTACCAAGGCTACAATGGTTATCTTTTTGGCTGAAGTTGAGTTGCGGATCGGTGAGGTCCGCCCAGCGGGTGGTTCCGTCCCTATTCATGCTACTACCTTCTCAAGTTCTCATTGTTAGAGAGTGAAAGGTGGTAGGCAAATTTTCGCTAGTTGACTATTTTCAGCTTTTCTTTTTTGTTACCAAAGAAACGAATCAATTGATGTGCTACTGCATTTTCATACATACAATTTCTGAATGTAATAAACGTCATTGGACTTCCAACCCGAAAATTTTTTATGCAGACTTCGAAACTGGTATTCATTCAGGTATATGTAGAGCATTAAACAGTTCTCAAAAAATTACGCGCACAAAAAACAGTTGTGAAACGTATCATTAAAAATTAAAAGCTGGATATACATGCGCAATCCGGTCATTTTCAATTTGATCAAGATATTGAAAGAAATGTCGATCCACATCAGTTAGTTTCTGTATGAATATTCTACTGACTTTCAGTTAAAAGTTGAGTTTAGTTTAAAGTGAAATAAATGGCTATAGTTTATAAGAGGCATATATGTAGCTCATTTGAACATTTATTTCACTTTGTTGAGATAATATTTGGCTAACTAATATTTCATTCTTATTATGTATGAACTCTAGCTCAGAAATTACTTAGATTAGTTTATTTATATTCTAGTATTATATCGTTGACAATACCTATTTCTCATCAAGTTTTAAAAAAGCCTGCATAAAAAACATTTGTTTGCTACATTTTGCTACCAGACCTAAGCCTAGGGGAAGTGTGAAGGAAAATTTATGGGAAACGTGAGTCGATTGTTCGACAGCGAACTTCGAGAAGCGGAGAAAGTAGTAGCATTTCAATGCTCTAAATTAAAGCATCAATAAATGCAATTTATAATTTTTTAAATTTTCATATTTTAACCAACATTAGGCTGAATACATTGAAAATCAAAAAATCAAAATCTCTTAACTGAACACTTCGTTCATGTTGTTCAAAAGCTTATATTTTTACAATTGACAGAAAAATGAATGAATCAGACGACACGACTAACCGCCGAGAGTGCAACCCGCTCTCTCATACATCCTTGCGTTGTTGTGGAGTTGCTCGTTGAACTTAGCAGCGCCACCCTCTGGCCTCCTTGGACAACCTTGTCCTTTATAACGGGAACTTTTCTTTCAAGAATGGAGTGTATTGTGTTACGTCCCGAGCGAAAGAGCAAGGTTAAGCAGGCATTGAGATAGATAAGCGAGTTTGAAGGGCTGATTGAGTCAGTGTGATAAAGCCTGAGAATTATTAAATGTGCGATTGTTGTTACTTCGTCAATACTGAGGGAATGTGTGATATGTAAATTCAAAAACGACGGCAGAAAGCATAAGGGACTTACTTTATACTTAACACTCCCTACTATTTCACGATCAATGCAAAAGTTACGCGACTTAATCCAAGTGGTTCGTACATTTAAAGTTCAAGTTTAAAGTTAAAGAAAACTAATAAAGTCACGTACTGATTTCGCTTTCATGGATTATGTTTCCAACATGCTTTATAGTTTTAATTCTATCCCTTTTTTCAGATTTATTGATTTCGTCATTATTCATGTGTAATTTTTTACTCTTCTCTTCCACTTTTATAGACAATACCTCAATTTTAAGTTCTATAAGCCGATACAACAATTGCGTTTTCAAACTATGTAATACTTTTTAGTTTTAGTTTGGATTATTTAATGGTATGAAATGGTATACAATTTGATTACCATTCATTGTGTGGGCGTAATAAGTAACACTGTGTTAATAGGATTACCTACAAATTTCGAAGTTATAGATGGTTTGCATAATTTGATAAACTTATGATAATGCACTATTAATTAGTTTGCGTTTACTTTGTTCTTGAGATATAAGGAAGTTGTGACCAATTTTGTTATAGTGGATTTTACATAGTTATTGAGGTTTTAATTTTCGCCTACAATTAAATTTTTTCATGGTGATATGGATGATCATATTCTTTCGAGTGCTCAGTATTACCCTGACACCATGGACAGCGACAGCTTAGTTGCTTTGTCGGCCAAAACCACCTCTCACGAGGATTTTAGCCGGGAAAGGAGGGTTCTCATCTGCCTAACAGCAACATAGGCAGTTGCTTCGAATCGACGTGAGTTTTTCTGCTTTTTATTCATTTCAATTGATTTGTTCGGGATCAGTTTATTTTGAGATATGGTCCTGGCGATATCTCCTAGTGATAAGCAAGTGAATTTGGTCTTTAGTGAGAACATCGAGGATTTTAATTTGTATCTTTTGATTTCCAGAGGGAATTCCAGTTTAGAGCCCATGATTTAGGAATCGATCGTCGTATCAGCTTCAGCGTTGCAACTGCCGAGGACGAGTAGTTTGCGGCATTGTGTATTCAGAATTAAGGAACGTTTGGAGATTTTTCAATTTATATTTTGGAAAGTGCATCCTGATAAATCCGTTTATGTGATCGCGTGTTTTTTCCGTGAACATTTAAATTGTGTGGTATCTGATCGTGACTTCACGGTCGTGCAGCATTTACATAGTAATTTTCCGGGGGTGCCTTTAAAAGTTACTACATTGGAACATTAGTAACCTTATTGTACCTAATAGTGAGCTATTTCAATTCCACGCGTTTCTGGTGGCGGCAGGTTAAATGTGGGGGCTTGTGAGTTTTATTTTCCACTTTTATTTTTCAAATATTTTTTTTAAGTTCCTATTTAAAATGATGAATTTTCTTTTATTTTACAGATGTGGTAGCCGTAAAACGAATTCCAAAAATGTCGGTAGCTACTTTTTTAAATGAGATCTTCGCAATGACGTGCCCAATGGGGTATTGTACCTTTTTGTTCAAGGTCATGGAGGACTAAAAGAGGGAGGTATAGGCTGCCTCAACGTCATTTAGGGGAGGCCCCATCCATATAAGGGGTTGGCCAAGAAGGGCTCCCTTAATCAATCCAAACCTTCGAGATCCTATCTTCTTTCGTGACCTGAAGGAGGCTCGTTAGGAGTCCCACATCGCCACAACGCGTATGTACGACTTCGTCAGCGAGCAGTTCGACCACTGACTAGATTTTTTTGATCGCACGTATACGCACACATCGGGTAAATCTTATGGATATTTGGTGTAAGTTTTATTTCTTCCTTTATTCTTCTTTCTTTGTCTCTCTTTTAATTAATTTGAGTTAATTTTAAATGTTTCTTTTCTTCTTTCTGTGTCAGCATTGTTGGCTCCAGCCATATATTTTACCTCTTCGGCCGTCATGTCCACATGGTCGAGAGGGAGTTCCGGTGTGTCCTGTCCCTTCATCCTTTTGTCTATTTTTTTATTGATTTAGCTTAATAATTTTACTTCTCTTTTTTTGCCGCTCCCATGCCGGAAATCGTGTGCCACTTTATAGGTTTCTAGTGGCTAGCTGCTGTTGGTCAAGAAAGTTGCTTACAATGCGTGAGATGTTTAATAAAATCACCTTTTGAGCTCCTGAGAATACCTTACTCGCTCCTAAATGTTCAAAATGTTCAGTGCATCTCGCGTGAACATTGCCTGTAGCCGAAATCCCAATAGAATGAATAGATGCATGATTACCATTTCTCCACATGGTCTTTACCTCATGTATCAACTTACTATTTTAGTGGATCTTGGTTGTATAGCTTGACTGCAAATTTCGGTAAAGCGGACAGGCAACGTCGATGATGTAGAATCTTCCATCCTTTTTTCTCGCATCACGATGCCAGGTACATTAGCCCAGATTTAATGATCCATTTGGATAGTAACGTCCCAATATAAGATGTAATCTTCGCTTTCTAAAACGGGCATTGCTATGTATGTATAGAAAGGCATCCATTCTTTTAGGATGCGAGTCCTAAGTTAAGAGCAAGTTGTTAATGTATGATGCCGCTACATCATTATGCCTGTGCGTGTATTCTCTCTGAGCCATTACAAGGCAGCCATCAATAATGTGCTCGATAGATTCGTTGGTATCTCGACATAATCGGAACCGGTCAACCATGTCATGATGTAACACGTGTTTGTGATCATTCCTGGTGCTCACAACCATGACCTGTGTTGCAATGACGAATCCTTCCGTCTCTGGATACAGAACACTCTTTCTCAGCCAAATATTGGATGCCTCACTATCCACTCTATGTTAATCTAATGTTTTGGGGTGCTTGCCTTGGATATCGTTCCATCGTAGTTCCAATTCCTCTATGGTTTCTGCCCTGTATAACTTTATAACTTATGACTCACACATCTTTTTGACATCTGCAATGTCCCTAACCCTATATACCGTAGTAAAACTACCCTTTCAATCGCTGAATTTTTGTGATGCATTCGGCGCATCGTCATTTATACGCGGACGATTCTGTTTAACTTTTCAAGGTCGTTGTTAGACCATTTGATGAGCCCGAAGTTGTAGGTAATGACGGGTATGTTTCAGGTCATCCATGTACAGAAGATGGGTCACTTGATGATAATCCGTATTATCATAATTCCTGAACCCATGAGACATGCTGTATAGTGTTTTGCTCAATGGGTTCAAAGATAATGAGAACCATAGTGCACTGAAGGAGTCTCCTTAAAATATACCCGTCGTGAAGACAATTGATCTAGCTAACCTTGGTTGTCCATGTTTAAAATACTTGATTCTTGTCATGAGAGCCTCATCGCATGATTTAGAAAGTCAATAATGCGTGAGCATATTTTCTAAATTTTTAAGACTTCAAGCAAATAGTCATGTGGCAAGGAAGAAAACGCTTAATTGTAGTCAATATATTCCATGTGTAAGTTCCTTTAATGCTTACGAGCTTGAGTCATCACAACAGCGTCTAGAGTAACTAGATCTTTACAGCCTCGCGAGTTTCAACGACATTATTTTTGTTCTTCTGTAAGGATGTCATTCTCGCGCAATGAGAATATACCTTATCTACAATGGTAGCTCAAAGACATTTTTAAATTGTTGGAAGACAGGCTATCGGTCGAAATTCAGATCGATTTTGCGTATCTGGTTCTTAGGTAACATATAAGTAGTACCCTAGAGAATAAAGCAGGGCATCAGATCTGGGTGTTCAATGATCTTCTAATAACACCTTGCCAATGCACGATGTAGACTCGTCAGTTACTTGTACCAGAAGTTGTGCACCATGTCCGGACCTATAGCTTTCCATTTAGTTGCTCTTTCAAGACCGCTGAATAATCTTAACCTGAGATATATGTCCGCTGCATTTGAGGGCTATTACTTGCCCTTGTCTTCTGCAGTTTGAACCATGCTGTTTCCAAATTGCATCTGTTTATTTTTTCCCAAATATCCGACCAGTAGTTAGTCATACCTTTAACTGCGATACATCGGTAGCTTGATAGTTATTTTGCTCTAAATTCAGTGCACGATAGAACCTTCTTTTATCTGTCTGAAAGTTTCGATTTTGTTTCCGTAATGCGCTACTTTTCTTTTACCGACGCAGTCTGGCAGTAAGAGCATCAAGTCTCTGCCATTGAGAGTCCCTAGTCTGATCCAATATTGCTGGTCTTAATGTCTCGATATGCCAAGGGTAGATGATTTTAGTAACATGGTTTATCAGCTACAGGTGCTCAGTGTACTAGAGTTTGCATCTTTAACACAGTTTGTGTTACATTCAAATACGTATTTGAAACGTTGCTGTTGCGCTGTTCTATTAGTGCACGCTTATCATTTGTGATGTTTATTTTGGACAGAGAATGCCTTAGTGTTGGTTTTACATATCCAAATTCTAGTAAAGCATGACCGAAATTTCTTTCAAATTGCTGTAGTTTTTCTGGGATTTCGCTATCCGCATAATCCTTATTAATATCCGGATGTGGTTGTAATGGAAGCGGTACATGATGTTCATTATCCCTAGCAGCTATTCCTTCAGATTCAATCAAGTGTTCGTTGTCCATATCTTCCAAGGGGAGTTCAATAATAGGAAGCTGCCGTTCCACTTTCATTTTGATAGCTCCTATTCCAACAGCTTTCAAGCACTAAGAGATCTTAACGCTAAGGTGAAGGATATCAGGACTAATCTACACATCACAGAAGACCGAGAAATGTAAATTAAACAACAGGTTGATTTGGCGTGGAAAAACGACGGTAGTGCACATCAGCTAGAGGAAGTCAACGAATATGGTCAAGCAGGGGAAATTGATGTTCTTCTTCAACCTATTGATAATCCAACACCACCACGTCATCCAGAAGTAGATAGCCTTATAAAACCAGGGGCAGAAGAAGAGGTTCAGCAAACAAAAAAGCGACAGAAATGGACATACCATATGCACAGTGATGTTATGCGCCTTTAATTTTTTGCAGAGAAATGTCGGAAAAGTGTGAGGAGAGAACATCATGGACTCTTCCTATTTAAATACCCAGATTTAGCCACAAAAATAAATAAGCAGAATCTGGCACATAAAAAACAGTCAATACATTCAAACAGATTGCTTTCGGTTAAGTTATTTCTTTTATTCAAAACTTTTACTTGGATGAACCAGGTTATACATCATAGCGACGGACTAAGTCAAGTGACTCATGAGATTAGGATGTTATAAGTGAATCTAATACGATATTTGAAACCTCCTGCGATGATGTTGTAGGTATACAATTACGAGTGGCTGCTAGCTTTGGAGGTGACAGCAGTAACCTCTGGATGCTTTATTAGAGCCACCATTGGGTTATTATTATCATTATCAAACTTTTTAGTCGAGTGAACCCGGTTATACATTACAGCTACGGACTAAGTCAAGTGACAGACGAGATTAAGATGTTATAATTCACTTCAATACGATGTGTGAAACCTCCTGCGATGTTGTATTTATACAGTTACGAGCGGATATTATTAGATATTACATTAATTTCTTACTTATTTTATTCAAAACTTATACTCGGATAGACCCGCTTATACATCATACCTATGGACTAAGTCAAGTAACTGATAAGATTAGGACCTTATAAGTCAATTCAATATGATGTTTGAAACCTTCTGCGATGATGTTGTAGGTATACAACTACGAGCGTAGCGTTGGAGGTGACAACATACATATCTGGATGCTTTCTTAAAGCAACCATCTTTTATATTAGGATACTTTGCAGCAAATTTCGTTCTTAAATTGTATCGTTTTTCCATTTTCGTTTCTGACTTCGCACTTTCGTAATAAAGACGCACCAATTCCTTTTTCATAGTAGCATCTCAATTTATGCTCTCCCGCGGTATTTCGGCCAAGGTGGTTGGCTGCAAATAGCTAACGCTAGCTAAAGCATCCTCAGCAGGGACATTTGATGTTCCACTGCAGACCATTTGACGCAGATATTCTTGCTCGCTAGCTGTTTGATTAATGAGATTTGCCTGACCATCTCGCAGCTTACCATCGCCACAGTCCCGCATGCTGTGGTCCCCAACTGCGGCTCTAGGGGTGACCCGATGATCCTCTGGAAGCGACAAGCGTTTCTGGTGTTCTTCTTACTCCTTCTCGTATTCGTTATCAGCCTATTTGGCATCGGAAACCCTATCAGTAGCAGTGCTACCGCCAACATAGCCGTAAAAGTCATGAGAGGAAAGCTGAAGCCCTAACGCGACACCAAAGCGAACCCAATTATTATTAATATTATTGTGTAGGTCAATAATGCCCAAATTACAGTCTAATTTTTTGTTGTGTGCATTTTTGAATTTCTTTCAGGATTAGTAATTGCCTTTCTATTTCATCCAAAGGATTTCCATTTTTAAATTATTTCCAATATCTTCTGGGTTTTATTTTTCACTTAAGGTACAGCATTGACATTGATTTCGGGAATTAAAGAAAATTAAAGAAAATTAAGGAAAATTCTTGAAGAAAGAAAATTAAAGAAAATTCTTGAAGAAAGAATTCTTAAAGAAAATTCTGAATATGGATGTATGCTTCTTTGTTTTTATACCAGGTGTATACATATGAAACCGGTATTGCCATTTAGCGGCCAGTAGGCACACTTGTAGGCACTGTCGGAACTTACCATTTGTGCTAATTGGCG
>NC_046661.1:105105115-105118176 GCF_010883055.1 Belonocnema kinseyi | reverse complement strand
GGGCGCATACTTTGAATAAAATATTTCTTATCATTCTCTTGAAATAAATGTGTTTTTTTCTTGAAAAAATACCGGTTTCATATGTATACACCTGGTATATAGCTATTTCAGTCAGCATTATTTCTTTTGTTCTTGCAAATACATCGATATCCTAGTTGGAATATTCTGGAGCCAGAGATATATTCCCTTTCAATTTTCTTATCTGGGCAGTTGAAACTGAGTTGCTTTAGGCGTTTTTGTTAAATATAACCAGGTTTGGAGAGAAGGTATTTGTGTCCAAAATGTATCTTCTTTTAGGGTAATTCTCACGTCATATTTCTGGAATGATTCTATTGATGGCTTAATTAACATTATAATTTCGCAGCTGGAGCTGGTCGACGTTAAATATATCGGTTCACTGGCTTCACAAATATTGTTATCAATTGTTTTTATACAATTGTTCTGATCTTCCTGATACTTAAGGTAAAATATATGCAGTCTCAGTTATATTTCCGATTAATTGTTGATATACTAAGTGTGGCAATATTTTATATAGTTGATAAACGTCTCTTTCTAAAACGAAAAAATAAAAAAATCATTAATCTTTAAAGCGGTAAGTGATGTTCAGTGGTAAGTTCAGTGGTTTTCACCTGTAATTCTTTATGCATGTCCTGAATTCGGGCATTAACTATAAGACTTTGTTTCATTAGGATTCGACTTAAGTTAGTTTGTTTATCTTGTAGTTCATCCATTACGTTCATATTATTTGCTCCGTCTTCCGAAGTTGAAAGTCAAACTACTGGTCCTAAAATGGATCCTATGAACCCGAGAATTGAAAATCGCCTTTTTTTAATTATCCTGGGTTTTATGTCAGTTTTCAGCTTATAGTATTGTACACCAATCCTGTTGAGATTGGTTGTTAAGATTGTTAAGGTGTCAATCGTATCGACTCCAGATTCTCGCAAAAAAATCCTGAATTGTTTTTTAAAGGTTGGACCTGATAATGCGTGAGGCTTAATGAGAGTATTTGGAATGATAAGCATACAATCCATTTCCATTTTAGAAACCTTAAGGTTGAACTGTACCACTCCATCTGTAGATTGAGAATTATAATAATTGAAATCATATTGATTATAGTTTGGAATTCCTCTTAGCCAAAAAGAAAGAAGAAAGGCAACCTCTAAATACTCTTCCTTTTTTTTTCTTTCGTTTTTCTTTCAAAACCTTTTTGTTCTTTATTCTATGATTGCTATAACTCTTATTTGTAGGAATAGTGTTATAGCAGACAGTATTAGGAGCTAAGTTCAAAGAAGAATTTTCATGGGATTTGTTGTTTTTAGATTAATTATGTCATTTTCTAAATAGTTTAAAAAGGCCCAACATTCTTCCTCTGAAACTTCCTGTTATTCGGGAAGATGCTTGTTTTTTATGATTTTACTACAGAACTTCATTGTGTGTCTTCTCAAATAGCAATTATCACAAGCATTTTCCCATTCATATAGTTTAATTAGTATTTCTGATTCATTGTCTAAGCAGATAACGTAATTGTCGTCAATTTTATTATCGGTATTATTTTCTCCTAAAAAGGAGTAAACCTCTTCTAATTCTTGAAGAATCTTTTAGCTGCTGAATGTTCAGCTGATCAAATGCTTCGTTTTTCATCGCTAATTTCAACAAACAGGTTTTCGCGATTAGTGCCCTCTATTATACGTTTTACAATAAATCTTATATCATTCAGGGGTCCTTCAAATCGATGTACGCTAAAAGTAGGTTTCGCAAAATCGTATTCTGTGGCCGATTCTTCTAGGGGCCTGTTGGCGAATTAAAAATTTTTCACTTCTTCCTTTGTCTTGATGATGGAGGCATATATTTGGCCTTTGCGAAGCTTCGTCGAAATGATTGACGCACCCTAATGATTGACGTAGATCGTAAGCGACCTTTAGTTTATCAACATGGTTTTGGAAACGTTTTCATCCAGGGTTTCTAGGATCGCGGTGTGCTTATCTAATAGGTCTATTATTTTATAGGGGCCGTAACTTTTGCTGTCTAATTTATTACTTTTTGCTTCCCTTTTTAAGTATACACAGTTTTCTACTTTTCCAGTGTAAAGTTTTATTTTTCTATCATATAATTGCTTTGACCTCTCTTTTGTTTGAATCAAATTATTTGAAGCTATGAGTTTGATTTCTGATACCCTAGGTATTAACTTTTTAAAATATGACACGTAGGTTTTCAGCTTTTCATAAGTGGGAAATGAACTAGGTGTCCGCCCAGTTTTTTTCGAAAATTAGTTGAAAAGGTGTGAATTTTCTTGCTTCATGAATTGAAGTGTTGTAGAGAAACATAGGAAATGGTAATAGTTTGTGGCAATTATCATAATTATCAGCATAAGATCTGATGCAATGAACTAATATTGCATGACTTCGCTCTTAGGATCCATTTGATTTCGAGCGGTATCCGAAAGTGGTTATTTGTCTGATTCCAAATATTTTGGATAATTTTCTCAGAAGGGTGCTTATGAATGCACTGCCCGATCTGTTAATGTGGCTTTTTGTGTTCCATATTGGCAGAATAGGTTTTTTGTTAACTCATGAGCTACTATTGTTGCTGTTATATCTGGTATTACCACGGCGATGCAATATCATAAAAAGTTATCCTGCATGGTAATGATGTGTCGATTTCCATCTGGGGTAATGGGTAACGGGCCTACAGTGTCGAGAGATACCTTGTTAAATGTGTCCAGGGGTATACCTGTTATTATCATAGGGTCGTCCGTTTTTGGTCGCATAAGTTTTTGTTCTTGGCAAGTCCCGTATGCCCGAACAAATTCGGGGACTTGCTCTTTTATTTCTGGCCACATAAATTATTCACGCACTTTTCTGTATGTTTTATTAACACCCTTGTGGCCTCGAATTTTGCTTTGGTGATTTTCGATTATTATTTGTTCGCATTCTTTTTTCTGGAGGTACGATTAGACAGCCATAACAAATTATAATTTTGATATCAACGTTGTCAAAAGTATTTTTTTAGTTGTTGTTTTTTAGGTAAAATATTTTTTTAAAAAGTGAAGGTCCTTAATGAAGTAAATTTCAACGAGGAATTCAATGGTGACCTTCATTTTGACCTTGAAGTTGACTTTCATGGCTTTTTAAGGTCAACATTATTTTTTCATATGGAAACCCCCTTTTTTATATCTGCAATCGATAAAGCGGAAAATTCTACGTTCAGGTATGTACCCAAGTTATAGGTCAATTGTAACGTTCAAGGTCAGTTAGAGGTTATTTAAGATTAACAAAGTTTTCCAAGAGGTCAGTGTAATTCCTAAAGTAAATTTCAACGAGGAATTTAATGGTGTCCTTCATTTTGACTTTAAAGTCGACCTTCATGGCTTTTTGAAGGTTAACTTTATTTTTTTAAACGGAAACCCCCTTTTTACATCTGCAATCGATAAAGCGGAAAATTCTACGTTTAGATATGTACCTAAGTCACAGGTCAATTGCAACGTTCAAGGTCATTTAGAGGTTATTTGAAATTAAAAAAGTTTTTCAACAGGTCGCAAGTGGACGTATTAAATTCTGTTCCCTTTGGGGTGCTTTATTAGCGTGAGTCCCCTTGCCTCTCACGTTTCGGGGTTCTTGATTAGCGTAAGTCCCCTTGCCTCTCACGATTCAGCGTGCTTGATTAGCGTGAGTCCCCTTGCCTCTTACGCTTCCGTGAAGGTGTTCGAACTGAAAACCTTGTGTTTCTTGACAAAAAGCTATGCGATTGTAAAAATGAGTTTCAGCCTTACGAATCATCTCCATATCAATCAAAGTAGCCTGTTGCAGAATCCGATTCTGCAGTTAGTCTAAGCTTTGCGGCTGCTTTGAGTATACTTTGCTCTTTAAATAACCCCCCAAAAAAATAGTTGAGAGCGTCAGATCAGGAGATCTATCAGGCCACTCGATTTCACCCCTTCTTCCAATCCACTTTTGAGGGAACTGAGTATCCAAATATGCTCGAACCTCCCTACCGTAATGAGCCGCTGCTCCGTTCTGCTGGAACCAAATATTTTAAAAATTATCACCTGTAATCTCCCATATTCTTGGTACAATTTGATTTCTGAAAAGCTCTTCATAAGACCGGGCATTGAGATTACCATCGATGAAGAAAGGTCCTAACAATGTATCATTCAAGATACCGGCCCAAATATTAATCTTTTGTGGATATTGTGTGTGACTCTCCAACATCCAATCAGGATTTGTGTCGGATTAATATCTACAATTTTGCCTGTTAACATTACCTTTTAAAGTAAAAGTAGATTCATCTGAAAATACTGTATTGTACAAGAAAAGAGGATCTCTATCAATTCTGTCCATCAAAATTTCACAAAGTTCAACCCGACGATCAGGATCGTCTTCATTGAGTTCTTGTACCAGATGAACTTTGTAAGGATGGAAATGAATGCTTTTTAAAATGTTCCGCACTGTCTCAGGAGCAATGTCACGCTTATCACTAGCTCGACGTAAACTAAGGTGTGGGTTTTCAACAAATGCTTGGGCTATGTCCATCTGCATCTCCTCAGATCTTGAAGATTTTCACCAACCAGTTCTTTGAAGGTCTTTGATAAATCCATGAGTCATAAAAGCGCCTTACAGTTCTTTCAATTGTCGATTTTGAGACGGGATCTAACCCTTCACCATTACGAAAAGTGCGATTAAAAAGCAAAGGAACTTTATCATAAGATCGAACTCGATCTCCCCAACCACGCATCATTAATACATATACCCTCTCTCGTTCCAAAAATTTAGCTTGCGCCATAATAATCTTTTATCGAATAATAGTAAGTATGTACCCGTAATACGTAAATTTAGTTTCATTTCGTAATATTCGTATGGAAAAACGGTATAGGACTTATGGTATTGCCTTAGGTATTGACTTAGGTATCGAGAAACGGTATAGGAGTATATAACTCTTCGGGGAGGAACAGAACTCTCACCAGAACACCTGGAACTTTTAACAAAAAATTTGCTTACGATTTTACAATATTCAAAACGCTGTAACCAAGATCAATACAGAGCTCACCAATGAATTTCTCGTTGAAATTTACTTCAGGAATTACATTGACCTCTTGGAAAACTTGGTTAATTTCAAATAACCTCTAACTGACCTTGAGCGTTAGAATTTACCTATGACTTGGGTACGTATCTGAACGCAGAATTTTCCGCCCTATCGATTGTAGATTTAATAAAAGGGGGTTTCCATTTAAAAAAACAAATTTGACCTTCTAAAAGCCATGAAGGTTATTTGTGTAAAAGGCGTTGATAGGGCTTGTGGTAAACCAAATCCCGAAGGACGAATTGTTGCTGATACGTTGGGGGTTCATGGATAGTTTAGCTGAGGGGCAAAAGTTACGGTTTTACGTTGCCTCTTTTTAAGCAATGCTTGCTCTAAGGGAGAGACTTCTTCCTGTGTGAGTCCCAGCTATCACTTGTTTCGTTGAGTTTTTTGCTATTGGGATTTCTTGTTTCGAGTTCTTTCAACTCATTTAGGCCCAGTGTATTACTGAATTTATTTTTCGAGCCAATTCAGTTTCACTTGCTAGATTTATTTCCTGAATTGCCTTAAGGGGCTCTTAATCGGTTGGTCCTTCGAAAACGGCAGTGATTCCATGACAATTTCTCATATTTTCTTCAGTTTCCTCTTTTACTACCCAATCCTTGTGAGTTTGTAATAATTCATTAAATCGAGAGAATGAATCCTTCGGCTCTCCTTTAGTCATTCGTGTCTTGTTAACGTTAATTTTTTCCCGTGATTGCTCATCGGTCCTTTCTTACTCTGACCAACTATCTTCTCTATCACTCTAAGGTGGACATTTGGTTATAATAGGCCCGGTTTCTTTTCCTTCTTCGGCTTGGTCTTCTTTTTCTTTGTCTTTCAATAATGTATGGAATTGTCCTGGTGCCCAGGGGGGGGGGCACTCAGCTGTAAGTTATGAGTTGGGAACGCTGCTAAAGATATTTCCAAAGTAGGTAAAACGCTTTGTTTTTTCTGAAATATAGGAGGACGCTAGGAAGTAAACGCTTACTTCTAGTGCTTTCATTTAAACATCTGGAAGTTTTGGAGGAAATGCCTGTAGATTGACTGCTATCTTTAGATTTTATAATCGTTGGAGGTTGCATTCTTGGCGAACAAGGCTTAGAACTGCCATTTATAGCTGATGGTCCTTCCTTTGTTAAGGCCGCAGTCTTGATCCTTGGATTTGTGACCGTGAGTCTAACAAAGGGTTTAGCGGGTCGTGCAATGCTTTTTTTGGCTTGACTTGTCTATACTAGTAGTAGCCTGGCAGGCTTCTTTTCACTTTTCTTCTTACTTTTGCCTAGATGAATTGTTTAAAATGGAATTTTTGGAAAAAGCGTCGGCATTTGTGTTTAACTTTCCGGGCTTATGTTTGAAGGAGTATTTATAGTGTCTTAATATTAATCGCCAACGAATTAAATATTGTCCAGGGTCTTTTACTGAATCTATTCATTTTAAAGGTTCATGATCACTAACTAGTTGTGAATTCCCATCCATAAACATAAGTCGACATTATTGCACTGCATATAAAACTGCGCGACCTTCTTTTTCCGTAGTGGGGCGATTGCACTCGGCAGTATTCAGCACATGGCAAAAAATATGCTACAGGAAGATCTATTTTTTCTTTTTCTTGGCTCAAAACAACGCCTACCGCGTATCCTAAGGCCTCTGTTGTTATGGTGAAAGGTTTCTGAAAGTTAGGGTATTGTAAAATTGGACTTTCACACAAGGCCTTTCTAAAATCCTTGAAACTTTCTACTTCTTCTGAGCCCCAAATCTAAAATTCTTGAAAATGTTAGTGAAGAGCTTGATTCTTGCTGAAAAATCTTAAATGAATCTTTTATAGTACTCAGCTAGACCCAAATTTTTTTATATTTCTAGGATTTTTAGGCATAGGAAATGTTTTGACTTCTTCGATTTTCTAAGGGGCTGATTTTACCCCGTCACTGCTAATTATATGGCCAAGATATGTAATTTATTTGAAAAGAAATGAACCTTTTTTCTGGTTGAATTCAAATATTTGCCTCTTTTAATCTGTTTAGGTGGCGCCTTACCTTCTTCCATGTTCCTTCGGGGTTTCTGCGTAGATCACTATGTCGTCAAGATAGACAAACAATTCCACTCCTTGTAGTCCTAAAAGAACTTGGTCCATTAAACGTTGGTACGTTGCAGGAAAGTTTTTCAAACCCATTGGCATTTTAATGAATTCATAGTGGCCGTTTAAAAATGAAAATGCAGTTTTTGGTCCATCGACTGGATTTAACTCAATTTGATGAAATCTATTAGCTAGATAAAAAACTGGGAAGTATCGGGCCTTTTCTAGATGATC
Source organism: Belonocnema kinseyi (assembly GCF_010883055.1). Classification (NCBI taxonomy): domain Eukaryota; kingdom Metazoa; phylum Arthropoda; class Insecta; order Hymenoptera; family Cynipidae; genus Belonocnema; species Belonocnema kinseyi. The sequence goes on along the minus strand of NC_046661.1, from coordinate 105,110,810 downwards.
TAATATTTCGGTGAAGTTTGGAAGTGGATTAGCGACGTGAATGTTTTTTTCGATTTAATAACTGGAAATCTATGACTACCCTGTACTTTTTTCCCCTGTTTAGTCCATCTTTTTGAAGATTGTTAGCATGGGAGAGCTATAAGGCGATTTGAAGTAAACAATTGCACCTTCTGTCAGCATTCTGTCGATGATAATTTTTGCTTCTTTTTTTTTGAGTAGACGAAAATCGATCAGGTAGAGAGTGAATTGGTACTTTACTTGTGTGTATATTGCGATGCACTATATGCGTTTAAGTTAAAGGCTCTCCAGTCAAAAGAAAAAAGACGGGATATTCTTGAACTATTTCATTCACGTGTTCTTTCTCTTCGTTATTAAGATGATCTAGTTCTAGAATCCCTAAAATGGCTTGTACTCCATTTTCTGGGGATATGTAGTCTTCGTTAGATGAGTACTCGTCCAATTCATATCCTCGTGAATTAAAATATACAAAAGGGATGAGTTCTTGTGAGTTGATTTCCATTTCTAGGTCCTCATACGTGGTATTATTCGCGTAAAAGTTAAAAGTCCTGTTTAAATTTGTCACTACGGCTTCTCCTATTATTAACCCTTATGTAGTTTTTACTGACGGTAGATACCCTTCCTTCAATTCACTATTTATTACACGTACTGGAATTACCTGCTAATTATTAACATTCTCATCATTTATGATTGAGAAAGTATTAAAATTGTCGGAAATTTGAGACCACACTTTTTCAACGGATCTCCACGTTTCGAGACCCCCTGAATCCGAAAATCAGGTTTTCGAGATGGCGTCTGTCCTAAAAGAAAGAACAAGTTCGTCAAGCAGCCAGTTTTGATGAAAATTCAAAATGTGAGCGCATTTTGAAAATTTTTGAGACAAATTTTTTCTGAATTTGAAAATTCTATGTATGGATATTTATAGTATTGAAAAGAACAAACAATTTATCCTAATGACTTTTTTCAATAAAAAGAAAATTCTCAATGTTATAGCGTTTTAAAAAAAATTTTAATCAACCGAAAATCAAAATTTGAAGCCGAAAAACGCAGGATACGAAAAAAAGTCAAGAAAAAAAAAATATTTATTTTTAAAAGCCCACAAGATCATCATAACCAATTTTTGGATTCTCTTCAAAAATCGAAAATTCAAATTTCGATTGCACAAAAAATAATGGAAAATAAAAAAATCCATTTTGTGGACAAACTATTTAGGATACGAAAAAAGATAAAATCATAAAAATGCTTATTCCAAAAAAGATCTACAATTTCGTTAAGAATCACTTCTTGATAGGACGCGTACTTTTTGTTTTATTCGTGAAAAATAGCGTTGAAAAAAATAGACAATTTAGAATATGAAGACGCATATAAATACTGCCATCTAAAATAGATCTTTTTGATAAAGTTTTTTTCAAGCATTCCAAATGCAAAGAATAAATATCCGAGCACAAAACGCGAGGTGTAATTATGTTCGAGCGCGAAGCGCGAGATTCAACCGTCGCGCGCCCTAGTTGCGCTCAAGCTTGCGAGCAAAGTGAGCCGCACGCGTAACGCGCGATGAGAATGTGATTTTTCCTTTTATATTAATCGTGCCTTGGCCCGTTACTTTAAAATCAAGTATTTGACCTTTCACAGAATTCCGACCTTTTCTTGACAAAAATATTAATGTCGACTCCGTCGTTACTAAGAATTGATCCTTCTTTCTCAAAAAGTCTGAAGATAAAAATGCTACGACAGGAGATTATCGGCTGAGCTTTGCGTGGAAGATTTTACGCGTTTCCTTAGAATCTGTACGCTCGCCTGGCGCTCTTGTTTCACCTCGCCCGTCGCAGCGTCCTCGCGGCGACCGCAGTTGCAGTTTAAAGGCTCCATGTTACGTGGAAGAGGAGATTGAGAGCTGGCTGGCGTGTTTATTCTTCCACGGGAGTAATTATTATTTGGATAGCCATTATTTTTCATGGGAATAGTGGGATACTAAAAATAAGAATTAGACGGCATGTAAGGATACTGATATGGAGGCATGTAGTTATTTTGATTATTAGAAATCTCTAGAGAATAAAGACGCATTCACTGTAAGAAAAATTTATGTTAATTTTCCTGTACATGTATTGGAAGTAATTAACTTATACATGGCTGGAAATTTTCCCATACCTGAGTATGGAAAATTTCCATACGGGGTTAGGAGTTTACCCATACTTTTTTGGAATTTTTTCCATGTCCCGGTATTAGTAAATTTCCACACGTAGGACGGAGTTTTCCCGCAACCTGAATTTTTACAACGGGTAAATAAAAAACAGAATTGAGATAGAGAGATAAAATATAATTTAAAGTAAAATATTATATAGAAAGGAACATAACATCTATAAAAATATATCAATTCACAAAAAATAAATTTTGAGAAATAAAATCAGCTTCTATTCCTTTATGTGGTTCAGCAAATTCTGGACTTGAGGATTAACCGTATGGAGGTTTCTCTTATTTCTTTCTCTTTTGTGGCCTCCCATGGGGCTGATTTTTTTGAATACCCTGCAAAAATGAAAAAAGAATTATTACATTTGGAAATTATATAATATACAATACGAAACTAAATGTTTTCTGACCAACTTCAGACAAGTAAAAGGACCTGATTGATGTTGGAGATACTTCATTAACATAAGTCGAAGTTTCGAAAGTCTCTCAAATATTTTCATTAAACAGGACTCTGAAATGATTGCAACAAATTTTGCCTGACTACCTTGGTGAGAAGAGCGTATGGACTCTTAAAGCATCGAGTGATGTTAATAAATGATCTTCAATATGTACCAGGTCGTTTCATTTCTCTAAAGTAGATCAAAAACCATTTGATTTATCACTGTTTGTAATAATGAACTCACCGTTGGATAAACTCACAAGTTCTACTAATTTTCTTTCTGTCTATGCATCCGAACGTATACAATGCCACGAAACAGCACAAGAACCCTTCCAAGATGCTCCTAAGTTCCATAATTAAGTCGCCTTCCACAAAGACCGGGAACGTGGCTTTGTGTTCAAAGAAATATTTTCCTGCAATAGGATAAAATTAACCAAAACAATTTTTAAGAAGGAACTCTTCTACTAGAACGGATGAATTTTCAAACGAAAAAGGCAAATGCGCAACAAAACAATTAAATTTTCACCTAAATAGTTGAAATTTCCACGGGGAAAATAATTTTACATAAAACACAATTAAATTTGTTAAGAAAGGTTAATTCTCAACAAATAATGAAATGGATGATACTTCAACCAAAAAGGGTTTTCTTCTGAAATAGAAAACATTTGAATTCCACCAAAGAATACGAGTTTTCAACAAAATATTAAGAACCTCAACATAGATTAATTTTAACCAAGTAGCTGCATTTTTAACCAAAATATTTCAATTTTCTACGAAAACTAAATAAAAAACTTGCTTTTGAACCAAATTGAAAGAATTTTAAACAAAATAAGTAAATTTTTAAGCAAAGTTATGGATCTTAATGTACTAAATACATTTTTTTCTATAATAGTTAAACTACCATCCAAGCAGTTGAATTTTCAATCAAAAGAAATTAATGTAATTCACATATGACTGAAAAAATGAGTAAAGGGGAAGATCTAGTAAAAACAAGGGAAAAAGAGGAATTGATTTCAAATCGTAGATTTCAAATTATTTATGTCTTACGGTCCAATCGTAAATCGAAAAAATAAATATGAGTCAAAAAAACATGTTCTTCGAAACTCAGATATTTATTTACTAGAAAAAACTCCTTTTGAAACTTCCTGTACATTTGTTTATAAAAATAGACTCAATAATACGTCGTTGATAAGTATTTTTTTCTGTAGCTAATATTTTAATACGTTTAAAATCAAAATCAAAGTAATAATTGAAATTCCAAGAATGTTGCGACAGACCTGTGTTAAAATTCCCAACTTCACAATCTCTTTTGTGTTCAGCAATTCTAGTTTTTAATCTCCTGCCAGTTTCACCTATATAAGCTTTATTACAACATTTACATTTAATTAAATAAATAACACCAGATAAATTTTCAATGGAATCGACGTCCTTTCTTCTTGACAAATAATTATCTAATGTATTAGTGTTTTTAAAAGAAGCATTGATATTACATTTTTTAAGTGAATTTCTTAATCTTTTTGATAGGCCCTGAATGTAAGGCAAAGTAACATTTAAATTAAATCTATTGTAAGTATCACTCCAATTTCTTTTCTTGTTAATTTTATTACTGTTATTGTAAAGCTCAGTGTATATGTATGTATGCTATATGTGTGTATACATGTATGCATATGTATGGATGTGTACATATACACATTTAAAAAATTTTTTTAATTTCTTATTTCAAATTTAAACTCAATTACGCGCTTCCACATCAGTGGTTTTCAATGGAAGCTTGCTTATTACATCATCGTTCATTACGTATTCTGCATGTATTTCTAAAACTGTCAATTTCTGTTCGTCTGTCCTAACCTACGCTAATTTGTTTTTCTCATCCAAATTTTAGAAAAATGTAGTTCTAATCGAGTGAAGTCTCGAAAAATTTTTTGAGACTTCTAAAAAATGACTAAATTTTAATTAATTTTTTTAAACAATTGACTGAAATGTTACTTTTTTTGACTGAAAATTGATCTGTTTGACTATTTTAAACTATCATCAACTCAGATAACAATGTATTTAAATCTACGTAATTATCCATCATATTTGTTCAGACTAAAATTACTAATATTTAATATAATTATTTAGGTTAAGAACATTTGAAAAAGGTATGCATGTGTACCGAAACGCCAGGAAGTTTTAAAAGGAGTTTTTTCTAGTAAATAAATATCTGAGTTTCGAAGAACATTTTTTTTTGACTCATATTTATTTTTTCGATTTACGATTGGACCGTAAGGCATAAATAATTTGAAATTTACGATTTGAAATCAATAAATATCAACGGTCGAAGAAAGGATTGATTTGTTTCATCAAATCATTTTACAAAAGAGGAATTCTTCGTAAACAGTATTTTCTAACTATTTTGTTAAAAAATTATTCTACTACGTTAAGATCCATTGCTTCGTTTTACAATTTAACTATTTTGTTGAAAATTCTTTTATTTAGCTCACAATCAAATTTGTCAAAAGCCTGTTGAAGTTACATTATTTGTTAAATATTGGTCGTTTTTCGTGTTCACTTTTTGTGGAAAATTCAACTGTTTTTGTTAAAAGTGCTGTTTTTTGGTTAAAATTCATCAGTTTTTCTTGAGGTTCTTACTATTTTGTTGAAAGCTCGTACTCTTTCGTAAAATTTAACTGTTTTTTTACTTAAAATTGAATTAATTTTCGGTTGAAATTTGAACCATTACACTTTTGGTTTAGCATTCATCTTTTTCAATAAATTCGATTATTTATGATTTAAAAAAATGCTGTTTTGTTGTGATATCAATTATTATATTTTTCGTTAAGAATTTTCGTATGAATGGATTGAAAATGTAACCTTGTTTAAAAATACAACGATTTTGTTTTAAATGTAACTCTGCCATAGACAATTTGTCTGCTTTGCTGAAAGTTTATCTTTTTGGATTAACAATTTTGGGCCCGGATGCAATAAGGGCACATAAAATTTTTTCGTGCGAAAACGAAGTCCCCTGGAGGCTTTAGAAAAAATTTTCGAATTTTAATTTTCAAAAGATAT
>NC_046661.1:105101581-105105015 GCF_010883055.1 Belonocnema kinseyi | reverse complement strand
AAATTAAAATTCGAAAATTTTTTCTAAAGCCTCCAGGGGACTTCGTTTTCGCACGAAAAAATTTTATGTGCCCTTATTGCATCCGGACCCACAATTCATCTAGTTCAACAGAAAACTTCTTTGTTGAAAACTTTTTTTGTTAAAAATGCAGCTGTTTGATCAAAATTAACCTCACTCTGCCATACGACACAGCAATAGATTTATCCCACTCCAGCAAGCCGGCGAAGAATATTGCTTGGCAAGCGATAAAGTTGCGAGAGTGAGATGAATGCATTGCGTCGAAATGTGAGAGACTGAGAGAAATAACTGCTTTTTATTTGCAAAGCTCACTCGATAACAAAGCAATAAATTAGATGACCCAATAATCGTGCGATTTATGTACAAGTGTCCCGAATAAGTATTTCAACCACAAAACACAATAACACTTTATTTATATTTAAAGCTTTGCAAATAGTTTAAAAAAAGTGTTTCTGTAGTCGTTCTCGACGATTCGAGAAACGGAGAAAATCGCTAAATGCTCAGGTTAGGATACATGGCTCTTTAATTTAGCGTTTACTAGTGTGAAAAAATAATCGCTTTTGACGAAAATCATTTTCCAACAATAAAAATTAAATTCTGTTCTGTAAAAACATGTGTAATTTTCATTTCGCGTTTTTTCGTGCCAAAAATAAAGGCCACGTTTATTGGGGCACCAGAAAAGTCTTGTTGTCCCAGTAATCGCAACATAAAACGATAGCTGAGTTAGAGTTATCAAAATTTTATTTCAATCAATATTTTTTATTAGTAATTTATTTGTATAAAATCCAAGTAGACAAAACAATAAGCATGTATTTCACGGTAGAGAAAACTATTTTGCATCCGTCAATACAACACAACCTCAAAAATAATCTCCGAAGCGTGTGATTCTTTAACAAAAAATTTCGCAATTGTGTTTAAGCACAAGTATAAGGTAATTAAATAGAAAAAATGGTTTACTTTGCTTTTCAATGGATGAAAAATAATTTGAAAATAAAATAATTTTAAATCCGGATGACTGGCCCATCAGTGAATTTTGTCTTTTTATTTATTATAAATTAAAATTAGCATTAGGTATGTTGTAAACCACATTTTTATAGTATTCTAGGAAGTTCCATGTTTTAGTCAGTATAAACACTTTCAAATTATCCTTCCCAACATAATTCTCTGAACATTTTAATTCCATGAAATATACAGTCGATTGATTTCTTACAGTGTTATTATTCGCGTAGCGTTTAGTTTCCAGACAGTATTTGTATACGAATCGAGAGTCGTTGCGAATCGCACATCTGGACTCGGACTACGGTTTCGTAATCCTGAGCAGCTCGGTTAAGGACATTTTTATTTTCGGTAATAATTTATAGAATGCTGAATATTTAAGCGTTTTGCCTCGTATTCAAGCGCGACTTTCAAAGATGCGTCTGAACTCGCGGGATTACGTGCTTCTACCAACCGCGAAATACCATCACGCAGGCCTCATTTAAAAGTTTCGAGGACACAATCATTTCATGGGGCTAACAATGGTTCAACATTTGGATATTTGTCTTCAAAGACCGCTTGGGCTCCTGATTTTTGAAGCATTACCCGATAAAAAAAATCACTGACGTTCTCTTCACGATACATGCAAATGGTTAAATTTTCGTGCAAATACCACAAATAGGTTTTACGTGGAGCAAAACGCTGTTTACAGTATTTTATCAAATCATTTACGGTCGAATCATTCTTTCCATGAATGAAGTATCTGACCACGCCTTTTAATCGAGCTAAAACGGCCTTAAGATATTGTCTTTCACAACTAGCTGGCATGAATGGTTCCCCATTTATAATATCTTGAATAAATTCTTTTACTGGCATATTTTTTCCATTGTAATTGTGGATATTTACAAACCCTTGCACACACTGAGTGTGAGGTTGACATTTCCGAAAAATTTGAATGAAAATGAAATAAAAATAAAAGGATAAAATATTAATTATCTCTAGCTGGTCTCTTCTTAAAAGCTTGAATTTTATCTATAGGCTGAAAGTGGGTAATACTTGCACAAATACTGCACTTTTCAAAAGTAGTGCGAATTTTTCAAGATAAGGTTAGAATATTGAATGAAATATCGCTAAAATTCGTGAATGTTGTTGCTTACAATATAAATTTTTGTTGTTTTAAACCCTTCACTTGCACAGTCCTGCTACAAAGAGCGTATGCAATGTTAATTCGGGGTATTTATAATTTAATATCTATCTTATAATTACACTAAAGTTACATTTTTAAGAACCACTAATTTAAAAATTTTAAAGTTTTCGATGTAGGTTTTTTAATTTACAATCATAAAAGTAATAATAACACCGCTACCATCAAATCAACTGTCGCGTCCCGAGCAAAAGGGTGAGGGCAGATTTAGAATGAGATATGTAAGTAATTTTGTGATATATATATTCAAAAAGATAACAATTTACATAAGTAGGATATTTATTAGAATAAGAGAGTAGAAAATAAGATTACAGCATATAATTACAGCGATAGTATCCCCGATAAGTTGTAGAATATCGACGGAATTCCGTCGGGTGTTTTCAATTGTTTTATACAAAAATAATGTGACTTTATCCAAGCGGTTCGTACATTTGAAGTACAAGTTAACAGTAAGACTTCTAAAATCATAGACAACCACCAGAGGTAAGTCTTAGATTTATACAGGAATAAGCCTCTTGAAAATTCACCTTCAAATCGAGAAAACTCGACAAGGCACGTACGGATTGAGAAAACTGAAAAAGTCGCGTACTTGTTTTGCTTTCAATGATTATGTTTCTAACATGCCTTATAATTTTAATTCTATCCCTTTTTTCAGCTATATTGATTTCTTCATTATTCATGTATAATTTCGTTACTCTTCTCTTCCACTTTTATGGATAATGCTTTAATTCTAATTGTTATGGGCCGATACATCAATTACGTATTTTAATTATGTAATTATATCCTTATTTTTGAGTTTTAGTTTCGCTTATTTAATAGGCTTAAATGGTATACAATTTTATTACTATTCATTATGTGGGCGTAATAATCAACATTGTGGTAATAGGATTGCCTACAAATGTCTAAGTTAGCGATGTTTTCGTATGAGCCGTTATTCTAATGCTAATGCACTGTTAATTAGCTTACGTTCACTACTTTATCGAATGTTGTATATTTGCCATCTGTCGTAGTTTAATAGTTGTAGTTTACCATATAAGTAATTACCTACTGTTTTTGAACTAATACTTCTATCATTCTAGGATTAAGACGAGATTTAAAAATTCAAAATTTTGAGGATGTAACAAATGAAAAACTATAATATTTTTGTTAATAATTAACATCTTTGATTATGTGAGTTATACCTAATTAAAATATTATTATTGTAATAATATCGAAACACACTAATCATTTTTATTTT
>NC_046661.1:105090999-105101481 GCF_010883055.1 Belonocnema kinseyi | reverse complement strand
GAATTAATCCAAAGGGCATATGACAAAGCCACCGAACGCGTCCTCGGGTTGCGTATATAGGGGCACTGCATTGTCCGCGACTGCCTATTAATTTTTGTAACCATATGGCAGAAGCTCTTGGTACAGTGCCCCTATATCCGCAACCCGAGAATGCGTTCAGTGGCTTTGTCAAATGCCCTTTGCATTAATTCTAGAAGAATCGAAACTGAACCGAATGGTCCTTCGACCTGGATATATATATATATATATATACTGGACCAAGGGCTTCTGCCGAATATGGTTACAAAAATTAATGGGCCGTCGCGGACCAAACATAGTTGTAGTAAGTGCGGTTCAAAGCGATAGAACAGGCAGGGCTCTCGACAATGGGTGGGCCAATAAAGATAAAGTCAATAGGATGGGCGAAATCTTGGGAACTTCAGGTGGCCGGAGCGACTGAATCACGACTTGCTAGAGTGCTACGATGCAATTCTGGCCCCTGAACAGGGTTACATGGCACGGCTGCATGCTCTGTGGTGCGAGAAACACCCGCAGCTATCGCACTTTTCGCATCAACGTCTGCGAAACTATGCCGAACTACTCCAAAAAAGGGACTATGTAAGCGGAGTGCCTACTCTCGCACAGCCAGAACAAGCCGACAAGAGAGAAAGAGAGGCAACAAAAACACTAACCGCGGGCAGGCATCCGATAGAGGAAAAACGATGCTTTATAACCCGGAGAAATATAAACATCCGGGTATCTCTCAAGCCTGAAGATCTGGCAGAAATAGATGACGAGCTTCGTGGACATTTTTGCGAAGAATCTGACCTCTGGACTATCAGTTGATGTGTGTATAATGCAGCAAGAGCTTTGGCCGATGCGAACCGTAAAACAAAACCAGCGGTTGATATCATAAGACCAAAGGACGAATGCATCAACTCGCCATAAAGATATGCTGGGCGAGACAGTACGTGTCTCGCATTCAATGTGCGATTGACTACATAACATATGGCAGGCATTTTACCGCCAAGGTTCGAAAGTTTGACCGCGAACTCTGGATTCGTTATCACACACTTGACAAGTCAAAGTTGCCTACAGTTACTGTCGACCACCCGCCCAAACCAGAGGAGGTCGAAGTATTTTGGAGAGAAGTCTACGAAGTGCAGCATAGATTGCATGAAGACTCAGAGAACATAAATAGCTTCAAGGAGCTGTATAATGCCCTTATCACACCTGAAGACCAATGCCCACCTGTCACTACCGAGTATGTGAAAAAAGTATTAAGAGGTATGAATAACTATTCTACTCCGGGACCAGATGGCATCAAGCCGTTCTGGAGGAAGAAGTTTCCTTCAATCTATCAGCATTTGGCCCATATTTTCACCTCACATTTAAAGTCGGAAGAGCCAATTCTGGAGTGGTTGGTGGAAGGGCACACAGTACTTCGGCTGATAATCGAAAACTTAGCTGACCCAAAGGATTACGGGCCAATCACTTGTATGAACACATTTTATACAGCTATTCTAAATGATAGGATTGTTTGGGCCATTGGACATAGTCACCTTTCAGAGAGTTGTCTTTCAGGGCGACTCCATGAGCCAACTTCTGTTTTGCCTCACATCATTGTCACTATCTCTAACACTTCGCTATTCCCAGGGGTCGAAGTCACTTATGTTTTCTACATGGATGATCTTAAGATCTATTCTAAAAATAAAGAGCAACTACATCTGGCCCTAGGGATTTTCGAATGATACACTAAGAAAATAGGAATGGAGTTAGGGTTGGACAAATGTGCCAAGGTTTATTTAAAGTGACGAAAACTTAATGGCATCCCTAAAGACCCTGCGCTCGTCGATAGCACCGCTATAAGACATCTTTACGCTAAAGAGACTAATACATACATGGGCGTGCCATGGAACCGCATTCAGGATGTAACATCTATAAAGGATACTCTCCGAAGCAGGTACAAACGTCTCATCCGGCAGATTTCGTTTTCTGAACTGTCGGCGAGGAATAAAGTATCTGCAGCGAACATGCTTGCCGTCCCGGTAGAACTCTATTCATTTGAAATAGTTCCATGTAAGAAGAACGAGCTCAGATTCCTTGATATCGGGACAAGAAAGGTTATGCGCATGAACAAAAGAGTGCATCTTAAGTCTTTTGTTTCGCCAGTCTACATCTTTCGCCGTCAAGGTGGTCCCGGAATATTGAATTTAATTGTTTTTACAACAGGATTATTTTGAGTACAGCGCATAGAGTCGCAAATGGAAGAGACCTTCTTCTTAAAATGGTCAGGAAGCATGAAGAAGTGGGAAAAGGAATGTTTTTTTACGAAGCAGCAGATAAAGCTGCTGAAATACTTGGACTTAACTATAATGTTCGGGGTGAGAAAAATGCACCATATCTTATCTATTTCAAGTACTCACTCCTGAAGGCCCGAAAGAAAAAGCACAGGAGGAAAACTTCCGTGAACAGCTCCTCAATAAGAGGATGCACGGCATTTTTCACAAAATGTGGAGGATCAGTCAATGTCGTGACAGGTAACTCTGGCTTTCCTTAAATCGTGCGCATTGAAGTCTGGCACAGAGGGTTTCATTTTTGCATGTTGTGATGCCGAAAAGAGGCAAAGAAGTGTTTTTTAAATATGATGTACCGATTCACTCGGTACGACTATCTTTATTTTATCAATGGTACAAGGGTACAAGTTAAGAGTTAAGACTAAGAATACGACTCACTCGCATGAACGGGCGGTCGCTTTATATACTAGATAGATTGGGTACGCTATCGCAGTGATAGCGTTATCATAACGATAGCGTCTTCCGTCTTTCGTTATATGAATGAGACACAGTCTTAGATTCTCGATGAATGGGGTAGGGATAACGATAGCGTTATTCATGACAATGTCAACAATTTGTCAACAATTTTTCGTTGTTTTAATACAGGGACCGTAGGTTCGATAGAGGCTGATGCTGCATGATAACTCACTACATGCGTAGGTGTTTCAATTCGATTTTTAAAGCATATGAAACACTGTTGGGATGCAATTTTTTATATATTCGTAAAGTTCTATTTTATGTAGAGTATAAATGGTTCCTATGCTTAGTGCGGCATAACTTTCATATTGCAGCCATTCTAGGCTGGTTTCTTTCCAATTTTTCATTCGTCTATCTTTTGCAATATTGGAAAGAATATTTTCGGTATCGTCTAATCTGAGTCTCGCTTGTCTTAATTCTTCATTGTCGATATGTTTAGGTAACTGTAATAATTTTGTTTTGAGTTCATCTATATCTGTGGTTTCGAAATTTATATTATATGTTACATTTATCCATTTATTAGTTTTATGTTTTGTCTCAGTATTTAATTCTAAAACATTCTGATCGTTGAATATTTTACAATTGCTTTTTGTGATAATCGCTGGGAAATCTACATTTATCGCTCGGAGGTTATCTTCGCACGTTAGGTCTAAAGTTATTTTGTCTATGGGTAAAACGATGTATCCATTAGTTACCGGAATAAAGGTTTCTGTATGCAATAGATATGGAGATTGATTACATTTATTTTCGGCGTATCTTTTTAGTAAACTGGATTCACATGTTTGTGTATCTATTAATTTATAGTTAGGCTGATTCCTTTTACAAATTTTGTACTTGTCGATCTGTTTGCATTTTTGTATCGTAGTTAAATCTGTTGGTACATATGAGTTTCGATATTTAATAGCATAATCATGATGTTGGAGAGATCCTTCGTCTTTTTCAAGGACTGGGATTAGGATAACGTAGGTGAATAAACCTTTTACAATGGCAACTTTTATTTCACAAATGTCCAGGAGGTGTTGATAGTTTCCTTCATGGTTGTCAAAATGATATCGACTACGGTGAAAATATTCGAAATCTTGAATTGTTCGTTTCAACATCGTTGGAGTGAGTAATTGAGGATGGGGTATCCATGTTTTCCATCGGCTATTGAATTAATTGCTGTGTCCATATCTTCGGTTGTCTCGTCGATCATTATTGCTGCCATAAATAATTTAGAGTTTATGTAACTCTCTTTGGTGATTTTATTTAAGTTTGTGCTAATATTTCTTACGAAATCTTTATCTTCAATTTCCTGAGCCTAATTTGTTTTTAAGTTAGTTGAGGATGAGTCCAGTATCAGTTTAATTATTTTATTATGGTTAGACATGATGTTGGCTAACTGTCTGTTGCCATTGTATATTTTATATATTGTATATTTTAATCTGTTTTCTAGCATCTTGATTGCATTCGGTGGTGTGCAGGTTTTACTACATGCTAATTTTATTAAACTGATTGTTTTGTTGATTGCGTTAAACCTTTCTTCAGTCGATGGTATATTTATCCCTATTATTAATTTCCAAGTTTCGTGGTAAAGGTGTATTTTCGAAACTTCCTCTATGTAGACGTTTCCTCCGATTGGTTTCATGGTGACATTTGCTTTAGTCGCTGGTACTAGAAGTAGGAACGGGATCAGGACTCTTATCTAAAACATACGGCATCGTGTTATCTATGTCAATTCTAATTTCCTTTCCTCCTATTCTAATTTCAATGTTATTGTTATCTATTATTCTTGTTATTTCAAACGGACCCTTCCAGCTCGGATCTAGTTTGTTCTTTTTAGAGTTATTTAATAGTTTAACGTATTGTCCTGTTTTATAAATTGGGTGTTTTCTAACTATGCTGTCATCTAGTCGCTTCTTTGTTTTTTCAGCTTCAACTTCGATCCTTTGTCTTGCTCTCCTAATATTTTCGTCATGTTTTCTTTTCCATTTCCTGATTAAATCTTTCATCTTTAAATTCGGAGTGCTGGGGATTGTTGAATGTAGATTGGGTTCTCGACCGAATGTTAATTCATAAGGTGAGAATCCTGTGGTTTCATTCTCCATAGTGTTGATAATAAAGTTTACGTACTTTAGATTTTTATCCCATTCTTTCGAGTTTTCGTTACATGCGGTTTTAATTAAATTTGTTAACGTAGAATGCATGCGCACTATATTTCCATTTGATTAAAGATGAAAAGCAGTGGCTTTAATGTGTTTGAATTGTAAAGCCTTTACAAACTCTTGCATTATGTCAGATATAAAGTTTGAATCTTGGTCAGTTAATATTGTTTTCGGAGCACCGAAAATATAGATATAATGTTAAACTAAATTTTCTATTATTGTTCCAGAATCAGATTCTTTCATTGGCATTAATATTGTGTACCTGGTCAATCTATCTTGGAGACTAAGCACGAATTTGTTTCCATTCTGCGTTAAGGGCAGTGGTCCGTAAACGTCTAATGCAATTTTATCATTAGGTTCCAGCGGTACTTCTGGAAGGATACTTTCTGCTTGGTTTTTTATTCGAGTTATTTTTTCAAGTTGACAAATAGGGCATTTCTTTACGTATTCTATTACGTCTTTGTCGATTCCCGTTCAGTGTCCGAGTTTACGTGCTTTGTCAAGAGTTTTGTGATCTCCCAGGTGTCCGTTGTGCGATTCCTTCATGATGCTTTTTCTTTCTTCTTTTGTTAACTCTCTTGTGTTGGAAAAGCAAAGGTGAAACTTATAATCGGGGTGATTTGAGGAGATGTATTTCATCATTTCTTGCACTGATTCTTTTTCTAGAGGAGTAACCAGGGGATCGTTTACCGTGATTCGTATTATACTGTAACCTTTATTTTTTTGTTGATTTACTATTTCCGAAAGGAATGAAAGCCATTCTTTTTCGTTGTATTTTCCTAAATCAGCTTTGTTAATTTTTTTCCAAAGTTTGCCTGGAGCGTACGGTTTTAAATTTACACTGCTTACTGGGTTCTTTTTCCATTCTAAATTTTTACCATAGAGTTCTGTTGATATATCTATTTAGTGCCTTGTGATCTGTTTGGATTTTGAATACATCTCTCAATAAATATTGTCTTAATCTTTTTATAGCCCAAACGATTGCTAGCAATTCTTTTTCTGAGGTCGTATAATTTTCCTCGGCTTTATTTAATGTACGAAAGATGAACAGACATGGGTGTCCGTTTTGGGAGAGGACTGCGCCTAAACCATGATTTGAAGCGTCGGTGGTTAAGGTGAATTGTTCTTTGAAATTTGGAAATCTCAAAACAGGTGCCGTTGTTAACGCATGTCTCAAATCGTAAAAATCTTTTTCACAATCAGTTGTCCCGTCGAATATAGTTTCTTTCTGTGTGAGTCGGGTGAGTGGTCTGGCGACAGTTGAAAAGTTTTTAATAAATTTCCTGTAATATCCAGCTAAACCTAGAAAGCTTTGAACATCTTTTACATTTTTAAAATTTTTGAAATTTTTTATTGCTTCTACCTTTCCGTGATTTGGTTTAACACCTTCTGCATTTGTTAAGTGTCCAAGATACTCTAATTCTGTCTTTAAATACTCGCATTTCGTTAGTTCTAATCGTAATCCTAATTTTTTGACTCTTTGTAAGACAAGTCGTAAATTCTCATTATGCTCTTGTAATGTATTTCCGAATATGACGATGTCATCTATGTAGGCGAAGCAGCTTTTTCCTATCAGGCCTCTGAAAGCGTTGTCTATTAGTCTTTGTAAAGTCGCAGGAGCATTTTTTAATCCAAAAGGCATTCTGTTATATTCAAAATGTCCCTGGGTTGGTGAAAAGGCTGTCTATTTTTTACTTTCCTCTTTCATCGGAATTTGATGAAAGCCAGCACTCATATCGAATGCTGAAAAGAATCGAGCTCGGCCCAATTGATCTAAGATGTCATCGATCATTGGGAGTGGATACGCGTCTTGATCCGTATCTTTATTTATCTGTCGGTATTCAATCACCATCCGCAGTTTGTTTCCTTTTTTGGGAACGACCCAAAGTGATGAGTTAAAGGGAGACTGTGATGGTCTGATAATGTTTTTATCTAAAAGTTCTTTCGTTTCTTCAAGAGACAATTCCCTGTGCCTTTCAGGCAGTTTATGAGAACGTAGATTGATTATTTTACCAGAGTTCAAGATAATCTCATGTTCGGTTAGATTTGTACATGGGAGTGGTTCGTGTGGTAGGGAGAATACTTCCTGTTAAATAGTTATGAGTATCTTTATTTCTTCTTTGATCTTTGGTTCAAGATGATTATCTTGGAATTTTTCAACACCTCTTTTATTCATTGCAAATTTCCACTTGCGGCATACCGTGGGTTCATTTGTTTTAAGTTAACTGATTGAGTACGCGATTTCATTATTCTGTCGAAAATAACTGTACGTGGAACTTCAAACGGTTTGCGCTGGTAGTTCAGATATGGTACCTTTAGTTCCTGGTATCGCATAAAGTCCATCGGGAATTGCGCCGTGATTTTCAATCCATACATCCTGGTCTGTTTCTTCTACTTTTATTTTGCAAATAGTTGAAGTTTTACCTTGCACGCAAGTTCCTTCTTTTATCAATGGGGTTTTTTGTTTCCTAAGACTAAATATTCTGGAGTAATTAAATAACGGTCAAATTTGTTAAGGAATGGTTGTCCGATTATTCCTTCTTCTATGCTTGAAAAGTCCGGCTGTATAATATGAAAGAGATGTTTTTTTGTTAAAGTAATTCATATAACATTCTTCAGTTGATAAATGTTCATCGTTGCTAATTAAAAATATTTTGTTAAATTTAAATCTTGGTACGTCAGGTATCAGGTGCTCTTTTACTATGTTTATTGCCGCGCCAGTGTCTAATAATAATTTATATTCTTTTCCTAGTCGTTTTCCTCGGATAGCTCGTAATTCTCCGCATATTGCAGAGATTCGGCTGAGTCCTGATAGCTGTTTTGTTCCGCCCATTCATCCTGTGTCATTTCCTTTTCGTTTATCTCATCCTGTGTGGGCATATCTAAAATATCCGTTTCCTCTTGTATCTGGTGGACTTTCGGTGGTCGTTTTTGATGTTGGCCAGTGTGAAAACCCTGCGGTTCCATCTGGCACTGTGATGCAAAATGACCAGTCTTTCCACATTTATGACAAGTCAATTTACTTTTGTCTATTTGTGGTGAACTTGTGGGTCTAAATCCCGTTGTATTAGCAGACTGTCTAGGAGGGGAAATCGGCTTATTAAACACTCTCTGTACCGGTCTGTATTCAGGAGCTGATCTGGTGGATTGTAATTCTCGAAGCCACATTTCGGATTCCATTGCATAATTTAAAGCCTCTGATATGGATTTTCGCTTTAAAGATTTAACTTGAATTCCTATTTCCCTTTTTAGGTTTAACAAAAATCTATTAGTTCCTTCCTGTTGTTCTATTTTAATATGCATTTTCCTCTCTGGTGACTTGGTGTGTTGAGCTTGGACCGCATAATTGATTTCGTTCATAATTTGTCTAAATCGGGCAGAGAAACTTTGAACGGTTTCCGTTGAGCCTTGCTTACATGTCACTAGGCGACTCTTGAGTGCTATGATTGAATTCCTTTGTTTTAATTCTGCCGCAATGCTTCATAAAGTTCTTCGTATGTGTTTATAGAAATGAACTGAATAGCGTTTTTTGCCATTCCTATTATTTTTTGCGCTTTTATGAAGGCTAACAGGAGATTACGTTGTGTACATTGCGATCCAGCTAACTGGATTTGTTTGATAAAGTCTTCGACACCTCCGTCGCTTTGCCGTTTAAAATATCTATGGTTCCCAATATTTCTTTGGCTGGAATAGGATCATCTAACTCTAATTGTTCTTCTTGTAGATTTTTCAAATTTTCCCTCAATAGTTCCGTATTTCTTTCTATCCTTTTTCCTTGTGCTTCCTCGTCCTCGTCTTCCGAGATGAGGATAGATTTATCTGTTTCTATTTTCCCAGGTAAACCCATTTTTCTTGCTAATTTTAAAATTTCTTGTTGCCTACTCTCGTTCTCTTTAATCAAAATTGCGGTGTTTCCTGTATTGTTGTTTGTTGCTATTGTTAAGGATTTTAATTGAAAAAGTATTTGATTTATTGATTCTGAGATGTCGGAAAGGATACTTTCTTTGGAACTTGACATTTTCGAAACTTCTAATGCACTGTCGATATCAGTATCTGTATTGTAAAAAATCTTTGGATTTCTATAATCCCTGAATTTGTATCTATCCAGTACGTATGCTTTTGAAACTCGTAAGTTTTTGCTTAATACACTGCAATGCGGTGGATCGTGCTACAACAATCAAACGATTACAAAGTAAGTTTTCAATTTTGTTGAGGGGTGGTAGGGCTCGCGAGCACGCGGAGTATGCCACACCCAAATCTCAAAGCTCTGCCTCGCCGAACAGTAAACTAACTTTTGGTTTTTTGTTCGTCTCCTTCGATTGTACCTAACCATACAATTACAAAACTTGCAGTGAATCTGTTCTTTTCGCAATAGTCGCGGTGAAGTCCGTGGAGCTGCAGTGACGGCTATCTGGAACGAGAATCGGCTCTGCTGACGTATCTGCTGGCTGCTACAGTAGTTGAGAGTTTTGAGTTTCATAAAATAACTACTCTATGTAGTATAGGATCTACTTAGTTCAGTCTCTAATTTCAGTAGATATTTATTACTTCTCGAGTACGAAGTTCCGTGAATACTTCGAAGTCTAATTCTTTTCTTTTTGATTCCGTAGAATTCAAAGTCCGTCTCAGAGATTGCTCTATTTTGATCCAGTAATCCGTAGAGTTACTGTTCCTGATCGTTTAGCAGCAATCCTGGGAGGATCGTCAAAATGTGATGCCGAAAAGAGGCAAAGAAGTATTTTTTAAATATTCACTCGGTACGACTAACTTTATTTTATCAATTGTACAAGGGTACAAGTTAAGAGTCAAGACTAAGAATAGGACTCACTCGCATGAACGGGCGGCCGCTTTATATACTAGATAAATAGGGTACGCTATCGCAGTGATAGCGTTATCATAACGATAGCGTGTTCCGTCTTTCGTTATATGAATGAGACACAGTCTTAGATACTCGATGAATAGGGTAGGGATAACGATAGCGTTATTCATGACAATGTCAACAATTTGTCATTTCCACCTTAACATAACATCGTGACATTTTTAGCCAAGACATTTCCGATGATAGCTGCAGGGCGTGTTATGCACAACCCGAGCATCTATCACACATATTCTTACGGTCTGACATAGTTTTCCTAAACTTAGAGAAGCAAACCATGTTCGTTATCGAATTTTCGGCACCAGCTGACAAAAACATCATAGCCAAGGAGAATGAAAAGAAAGAGAGGTATCGAGAACTTATAAGGGAGTTGCAACGATTGTACCCGGAATATTCTGTTAAACTGATCCTCCTTATCATCGGCGCTCTTGAAGGTGCCAAGCTTTAACTTGCTAACAGCCTAAAAAGCATCCCTGCGCGTCAACAATATGCTAGAACACTTGCGGGAAAAATGTAAAAGTTGGTCTTTCTTGGGTCGCTCCGTGTCCACAGTGTGCACGAGACTTTTGCCGGACCGTCGTATTGATTTCCTCGAAGACCATAAGCGGCTATCTCGAGGTCGTGAGATGTGGTTATCGATGGAACTTTTACTGCCATTTCACTGAGATCA
>NC_046661.1:105089520-105090899 GCF_010883055.1 Belonocnema kinseyi | reverse complement strand
GAAATCGCGGTAAAATTTCAGCCATAACCACGTCTCACAACCGTGAGATAGGTGGTTACAGTCTGTAAAGGAATCAATACGACGATCCAGCAAAATCCTCGTACACCCTAAGAACACGGAGTGACCCAAGGACAACCGTCTTCTGTATTTTTCCCGCAAGTGTTCTAGCATATTGTTGACGCGCAGGGATGCTTTTTAGGCTATTAGCAAGAGAAAGCTTGGCACCTCCAAGAGCGCCGATGATAAGGACGATCAGTTGAACAGAATATTCCGGGTACAATCGTTGCAACTCCCTTATAAGGTCTCGATACCTCTCTTTCTCTTCATTCTTCTTGGCTATGATGTTTTTGTCAGCTGGTGACGAAAATTCGATAACGAACATGGTTCGCTTCTCGAAGTCAAGAAGAACCATGTCAGGCCTCGAGTGAGCAACAGAAACAATTGTCGAGAATATAAAGTTCCAGTATATGCGGCACTTCGCATTCTCGACAATTGACTCAATTTCCCTAGGAGCATTTACAGGAGCGATATTAAGGTGAATGCCGTAGGAGTGACAGAGATGGTAATAAAGTACTCTTAGTGCCTTATTGTGCCTTTGAATGAAGGTCGTTTCCGCGTGTGTTGGACAACTAAATAGTATGTGAGCTAAATGCTCGGGGTGTGCATGGCACGCCCTACAGCTATCATCGGGAATGTCTTGGCTCAAAATGTGGCGACGGTGTGTTAAGGTGGAAATGACACCGTCTTGGCATGCGAAAATGAAAACCTCTGTACCAGACTTCAATCCGGGCGATTTAAGGAAAGAAAACGTTAGCTCACAAGACATTGACAATCCCCAGAGCAAGATGCAGTTGCTCTCTGTTTTCAGCATAGATCTTAAGATCGTCCATGTAAAATACATGAGTGACCTTGTACTTTCGATCTGCAGGTTTGCCGCACAAGTACCCATCGGAATGGCGCAGTGCTAGAGATAGTGGCAATAATGTAAGGCAAAAGAGGAGTGGCCTCATGGTGTCGCCGTGAAAGACACCTCTCTGAAACGTGACCTTGTTAGTTGTCACACGATTTTTGCCAGATGAGATAGTAAATCTGGTTTTCCAAAGCGGCATCAATCTCTCTATGCAGCCAACTATTCGCGGATGAACCTTTAAGATTTCCAAAAGACAGATGATAAGTCTATGGGATGTGGAATCGAAAGCCTTCCGACAATCAATCCGGGCCATCGATAGGTCACGCTGGTAGAATGCTGCATCTTTGCAGGCACATCTATCGATGAACAGGTTCTCCCGACATCCGGCTACGCCTTTCTTTGAGCCTCGTTGTTCATACATTTCTTGCCACACGGGTTCAATTGCCCGAACAATCCTATCATTTAGGAT
>NC_046661.1:105079023-105089420 GCF_010883055.1 Belonocnema kinseyi | reverse complement strand
TGCCAGATGTGATGTAGTCAATCACACATTGAATGCGGGACGCGTACTGTCTTGCCTAGCCTATCTTTATGGCAAGTTGATGCATTCGTCTTTTGGTCTTATTAACAGCCGTTGGTTTTGTTTTACGATTCGCATCGGCCAAAGCTCCCGCTGCATTATACACACAATAATTGATAGCCCAGAGGTCGCATTCACCGGAAAAATGTCCACGAAGCTCGTCATCCATTTCAGCCAGATCTTTAAGCTTGAAAAGAAACCTTGGTTTTGATGTTTCTCCGGGTCGTAAAGCATCGCTCTTCATCTATTGGATGCCTGCCCGCGGTTGGTGTTAGTGTCGCCTCTCTTTCTTTGTTTCCGGCTTGTTCTAGCTGTGGTAGAGCAGGCGTTCCGCTTCCATAGCCCCTTTTACGGAGTAGTTCAGCATGGTTTCGCAGACGTTGCTGCGAAAAGTGCGATAGCTCCGGGTGTTTCTCGCACCACAGAGCATACAGCCGTGCCATGTAACCCCGTTCACGGGTCACACTCCCAACGTAGCAGTCTAGCAAGTCGTGATTCAGTTGCTCCGTCCACCCAAAGGTCACGAGATCCCGCCGATCCACCGCATTGAATCCATTTTCATTGGCTCCCCCAGCTCTAGATTGGTCGGCATTGTTGGCGGACCCATTGTCGGGAGTCCTGCGCGTTCTGTTGTTTTGAACCGCACTTCCTACAACTATGTTTGGTGTTGCTATTGTTGTTCCCACGAGAAGCTAGGGAAAGGGGTTCGTCCATCCTTGTAGAGCCCCGCATGCAAGGATAAGGCTGCTTACTGTGAGAGGTCGCCCGGTATCCCAGAGTCACCTTTGTAGACACCTCACCCAGGTGCCATTCAGCTTTCGGCACGGTTTTCACACCTCCGCTTGGGGGTTAATTCCTTCGGGACCACGCCTGGACAATTGTCCGCGACTGCCTATTTATTTTGTAAGTATATTCAGCGGAAACCCTTGGTACAGGGACCGTCTATTCGCAACCCGAGGATGCGTTCGGTGGCTTTGTCATAGGCCCTTCGGTTTGATTCTAGAGGAATCAAAACCGAACCGAATGGCTCTCCGGCGGGGAATCGAACTCCGGTCTCCCGCGTGACAGGCGGGGATACTTATATATATATGTGTGTGTGTGTGTGTGTGTAGACTGTACGCTATCACCTCAAAAACATATATACAGAATACGTTGTCGCCTCGAAATTCTGAGGTGACAACGTTTTGCCTATTTTTTTGTAAATCCATTTTAGGTGGACTCCTAGTGCATTTGGCGAAAAAACGTTCTGAGGTGACAACGTTCATACGTTAACGGTATCTTCGACTACCTAGTTCGAGTATATATCATCGGCGCTAGTGTCACCATACTTTCAGATACGGCCTGCACGTTGACACCTTTATCGTATATAAGTAAAATTACAGGTATACTGTAAACGTTCCCGCCTCGACGATTTGGCAACACTGCATTTACTGTCAGTGAATCGGCCTGTGCCTTTCGCCAACCAATATTCGGCTAATGAAATACAGGGTGGACACGCTGGGGCTTACATACATGGCACACTTGATGCTACCAGAATTGCGCAAGAGCAGGGAAGATGCCAATGTACAGGGGTATTTTCATATTTCGCGCCTTTAAAGTTGCGTTCGGATCGACCATTCGGTCAAGCCCGTGCAACCTCGGATCAAGTTTATCATAGTTTCCATGGTTGCGTTCGAAACTTCAAATGGATACTAATGTCAAAAAATATAGGTTATGGTATGTAGTAATTACAAATAATATAAGTGTTTCATGGATAATGAAGTGAGACCTGTGTATTGAGAAGTAAACGTCAATTATTTTCCGTGCCAATAGCATATGGAATGTCTGCTGAGTGACAAATGCTATAAAATAGTAATAATATTCTGCGATCCCAATGGGCGAAGAGTGAATTGTGTTTAACGCTTATTTGCGGCAAAAAAGGTATGTTATGAATATATAGAATACGTATTAAGTAAAGTAAATAAAATATTACATACGTAAACTTTAAATTGACATTACCTCCATTTACTTACAGCGATTAGGACAAACACGTGAATCCGAACATAACCTCGAAATAATGACAGATCGGCCCGACTTGTTTATCATACTTTCGATTGTTTATTATTTGCCAAAGAAATGTTTTGTGGTTTTGTATGTTTATTGCTGACAGTGCTGGCAGGAATAATTTAAACAATAATTACTTAATAATAATTTAACAAACATGACTTATTAATGATTTTAATAAGTAACACTTTATTCCTGAAATTAATAACTGATTTCCATTGTTTTTTTTCACAGATCGATCATAGATGAAATACGAATACACATGAGGAAATTCAGATGCATTTTGTGCATTCCAGCTGGTTCATTTCAATGAACATCATTGAAAAATCAGTACCTCTAGACCTTATCACAAGACTGGGGATTGATCGGCCTAAAATTAATTCTAATTCAGTTTGATGGTATAGATGTATCAAAAAAATATCTCGAGGTAATTTGTCTTGTCTGAATTATAATTAATAAAATATTTAGCAATTTTTTTGGATTTTACCAAATGTTTTCTCTAGATCTCATCCTAAAATTTTGTTTGATCAACCAATAAAATAAATTAGAGACTCGTTGGTGATCGAATTATATTAGAAATAAATCCAGACAAGATATTTCAGGCTAAAATTGTTATTCGATTTTTTAGAAATTATTCTATTTTCGAAATTGCTATCTCTGGATCTGATTTCCAAACTGGCATTCAATCAGCCTTAAAAATTAATTCTAATTCATTTTGATGGTATATGTTTATCAAAAATATATCTCGGAAAAATTCAACTTGCCTGAATTTTAATTAATAAAATATTTAGGGATTTTTTTATGTTTTAGAAAATGTTTTCTCTGGACCTCATCCTAAAATTTGGTTTAGTTAACCAATAAAAAAAATTAGAGACTCGTTGGTGATAAAATTGTATCAGAAATAAATCTAGACAAGATCTTTTATGCCCGACATGTTATTCCAATTTTTTTTGAAATTATTCTATTTTAGAAAAATGCTATCTCGGGATCTGATTTCCAAACTGGCATTTAATCAGCCTCGAAAATTAATTCCAATTCATTTTGATGGTATAGGTTTATCACAAATACATCTCGGAAAAATTCAACTGGCCTGAATTTGAATTAATAAAATATTCAGGGATTTTTTTGTATTTTAGAAAATGTTTTCTCTGGATCTCATCCTAAAATTTGGTTTCGTTAACCAACAAAATAAATTAGAGACTCGTTGGTGATAGACTTGTATCAGAAATAAATCTAGACAAGATATTTTAGGCCAGACATGTTATTCCAATTTTTTTTTAAATTATTCTATTTTCGAAATTGCTATCTCTGGATCTGATCTCCAAACTGGCATTTAATTAGCCTCGAAAATTAATTCGAATTCATTTTGATGGCATAGGTTTATCAAAAAGATATCTCGAAGAAATTTAACTTGCTTGAATTTAAATTAATAAAATATTTAGGGATTTTTTTTGTATTTCAGAAAATGCTTTCTCTGAACCTCAACCTAAAATTTGGTTTTAGCAACCAATAAAATAAATTAGAGACTCGTTGGTGAGCAAATTGTATCGGAAATAAATCTAGACAAGATATTTTAGGCCAGAATTGTTATTCCATTTTTTTCAGAAATTATTCTATTTTCGAAATTGCTATCTCTGGATCTGATCTCCAAACTGGCATTTAATTAGCCTCGAAAATTAATTCTAATTCATTTTGATGGTATAGGTGTACCAAAAAGATATCTCGAAGAAATTTAACTTGCCTGTATTTTAATTAATAAAATATTTAGGGATTTTTTTGTATTAAAAAAAAAAATTTCTCTGGAACTCATCCTAAAATTTTGTTTGACCAACCAAATAAATTAGAGACTTGTTAGTGTAGCAGAAATAAATGCAGAAACGATATTTTGTGCCAGAATTTGTATTCCAATTTTTTGATAAGTTTTGCTATAATTATGTATTTTATCATTTCTAAATATTAAATTCATACATTATTGATATCTTACCAGAAAATACAAATCTTTTAGTGTAATTGAAATTTACTCGAAATGTTATTTTAGTGTATTTCATTGAGTTATCGTTTAAGCTCAAATTATGCCGTTAGAAATGAAGACACCAATTCCGTAAATTTTATTTCAGATTCCCTAAATATTTCATTACTTTAAATTCAGGCAAATTAAATTTCTTCGAGATATCTTTTTGATAAAACTATACCATCAAAATGAATTAGAATTAATTTTCGAGGCTGATTGAATGCCCGTTTGGAAATCAGATCCGGAGATAGAAATTTCGAAAACAGAATAATTTCTAAAAAAAATGGAATAACAATTCTAGCGTAGATTATGATGTCTACATTTCTTTCTGATACAATTCTATCACCAACGAGTCTTTAATTTATTTTATTGGTTGACTAAACTAAATTTCAGGGTGAGGTCCTGACAAACCATTTTCGAAAATACAAAGAAATCCCTGAATATTTTATTAATTAAAATTCTGGCAAGTTAAATTTCTTCGAGATATCCTTTTGATAAAACTATACCATCAAAATGAACTACAATTAATTTTCGAGGCTGATTGAATGCCAGTTTGGAAATCAGATCCAGAGATAGCATTTTTCGAAAATAGAATAATTTTTTTAAAAATTGGAATAACATGTCTAGCCTAAAATATCTTGTCTAAATTTATTTCTGATACAATTCTATCACCAACGAGTCTAATATATTTTATTGGTTGACTAAACCAAATTTTAGGATGAGGTCCAGAGAAAACATTTTCTAAAACACAAAAAAATTCCTGAATATTTTATTACATAAAATTCCAGCAAGTTTAATTTCTTTAAGATATCTTTTTGACAAAGCTATACCATCAAAATGAATTAGAATTAATTTATGAGACTGAATACCAGTTTGGAAATCAGATCCAGAGATAGCATTTTTCGAAAATAGAATAATTAAAAAAAAATTGGAATAAGAACTCTAGCCTAAAATATATTGTCTACATTTATTTTTGATAGAATTCCGTAACTAACAAGTCTCTAGTTTATTTTATTGGTTGAACAAACCAAATTTTAGGATGAGTTTTTGAGAGAACATTTTCGAAAATACAAAAAAATCCCTGAATATTTTATTAACTAAAATTTAGGCAAGTTAAATTTCTTCGAGATATCTTTTTGATAAAACTATACCATCAAAATAAATTAGAATTAATTTTCGAGGCTGATTGAATGTCCGTTTGGAAATCAGATGCAGAGATAGGAATTTTGAAAATAGAATAATTTCTAAAAAAAATGGAATAACAACTCTAGCCTAAACTATCTTGTCTAGATTTATTTCTGATACAATTCTATCACAAACGAGTCTCTAATTTACTTTATTGGTTGACTAAACCAAATTTTATGATGAGGTCCAGAGAAAACATTTGCTAAAATATAAAAAATCCCTAAATATTTTATTAATTAAAATTCAGGCAAGTTAAATTTTTTCGAGATATCTTTTTGATAAACCTATGCGATCAAAATGAATGAAAATGAAATTTCGAGGCTGATTGAATGAAAGTTTGGAAATCAGTTCCAGAGATAGCATTTTTTCAAATAGAATAATTTCTGAAAAAATTGGAATAACATTTCTGGCCTAAAATATCTTGTCTAGATTTATATCTGAAACAATTCGATCACCAACGAGTCTCTAATTTATTTTAGTGGTTGATCAAACCAAATTTTAGTATGAGATCCAGAGAAAACATTTTCTAAAATACGAAAAAAATGCCTGAATATTTTATTAATAAAAATTCAGATAAGATAAATTACCTTAAGATATTTTGTTGATACTTCCCTATACCATCAGATTGAACTAGAATTAATTTTAGGCTAACCAATCTCCAGTCTTGTGGTAAGGTCTAGAGATAACGGTTTTCCAATAATGTCCATTGAAATGAACCAGCTGGAATGCGCAAAATCCATCTGAATTTTCTTATGTGTATTTCATCTATGATCGATCTGTGAAAAAAAACAATGGAAATCAGTTATTAATTTCAGGAATAAAGTGTTACTTATTAAAATTATGAATAAGTCAGGATTGTTAAATAATTATTAAGTAATTATTGTTTAAATTATTACTGCCGAGACTGCCAGTAATAAATATACAAAACCACAAAACATTTCTTTGGTAAAGAATAATCAATCAAAAGTATAATAAATATGCCGGGCCGATCTGACATTATTTCGAGGTTATGTTCGGATTCACCTATTCACCCAAATCGCTGTAAGAAATTGTAGGTAATGTCAATTGAAAATTTCGCATGTAATATTTTATTCATTTTATTTCAAACATATCCAGTCTATTTATAACATACCTTTTTTATGTCGCAAATAAGCGTTAAACACAATTCAGTGTTCGCCCACTAAAATCGCAGAATATTATTACCATTTTATAGTATTTGTCAGTCAGCAGCCATTCCATAATATTATTGGCAAAGAAGAAAACTGACGTTTACTTCTCAGGTCACATGTCTATGATAAACTGGATCCGAAGATGTACGGACTTGGCCGAATGAACGATCCGAATGCAATTTTAAAGGCGCGAAATATGAAAATATCCCTGTTTATAGCTTTGCCCTGCTGTTGTGCAATTCGGGTAGCATTCAGATCGCCATGTATGTAAGCCCCAGCGTGTCCACCCCGTATAATAAGGATCGATCCTAAATGTGAAATTTAAAAATGGTTCGATTTTTATAAAAATGAGTATCTATATGTATTTGGCGCCGCTGAATCCGAATTTGGTGTCAGAATTTAAAAATTCAAAATGTTTGATTGCTGAAAAACAAATTTTTTTGTAGAAAATTTGACTTTTTGACATACAAATTCTAAAATGTGGCAGAAAAGTGAACCAACAGGATAAGAATTTATAGTTTATTAAAAATTTATACTTTTGGTTTGAAATTAAACTATTTATTTGAAAATGTGAGAATTTTGTTGAAACTTCGTTAATTGTTTATGGAAAATTCAAAAATTTGGTTGTACACGTACTTTTTTTGTTAAAAATTCATACTTTTATTTAAACTTAAGCTACTCATTTGAAAATTTAACCATTTAATTTTTTTTTTAATTCTTCATTTTTCATTCGATGAAAATGGTTGATGATTTGCTTTTTTTGTTGTTGAAAACTTTTTTTTATAACTGAAAATTTTAATTCATTTCACACTTGGTTAAAAAATTATCGCTTATAAGTTAAAAATTCAAATATATCGACGTAAATTAACTTTTTTGTTAAAATTTAAACTATTCTTAAAATATAACTATCTGGTTGAATTTTTTTATTGTTTGAGTATTATTTTCTCGAAAATTCACATTTTTTGCTCCCGGTTGAACTATTTTTTTAACTACTTTTTATTTGCTAAACTTCATTATTCTACTGTTGGTTGAAAAAGTATCCCTTCCAAGTTTATGACTAAACTATTTGTCCGTAAAGTAAAATTTTTGTTGTGAATTCATATCGCTGGCTTAAAAATAAACTATTTATTTAAAACTATGTTGTTGGTAAAATTTATATTTTTGTTGGAAATTTTTACTTTAAAAAAATTTCTTCTTATCACGAACGTTTATTATTCCACTTTCGGTTGAAAATATCTCCCATATAAGTTTAGGATTCAGCTGTTCAATCATAAATTATGTTTTAGGTTGAAGATTGGTCTTTTTGGTTATAAAATGAATCTTGTGTTTGAAAAATTCATGATTTTGGTTAAAGGTTTAAACATCTTTGTCAAAAAATCGTCCTTATTTATTGAATACAACTGGTTGATAATTCGATTTCTTGTCGAAAAAA
The DNA here is from genome assembly GCF_010883055.1 of Belonocnema kinseyi. Taxonomy (NCBI): domain Eukaryota; kingdom Metazoa; phylum Arthropoda; class Insecta; order Hymenoptera; family Cynipidae; genus Belonocnema; species Belonocnema kinseyi. The sequence goes on along the minus strand of NC_046661.1, from coordinate 105,081,523 downwards.
AGTTTTTTAACTAAAATTTAGTGATTCCCTTTTTGGTGAAAAATTCATCAATTTTGTTTAAAGAATTAAATGTTTGGTCGTAAATTAACATTTCTCTTCAGCATACATATTTTTTGTTTAAAATTACACTACTTATTTCTAACTAACTTTTTTTTAACTCTCTTGTTTTTCGGAACAAAAATTTTTATCCGAAAAGTTTAACTTCACTTTTGGTTGAAAAAATGTCGCTTGTAGGTTAAAAATTTAACTATGTCGTCATAAACTTCTTTCTTGAACATTCACATTTCCCAATGCAAATTAATTTTTTTATCTGAAAAGTTTATGATTCCACTTTCAGTTGAAATTTTCTCCCTTGTAAGTTTATGATACAACTATATAATTATAAATTAAGTTTTTTGTTGAAAATGAGTCTTTTTGGTCATAAAATTAATCTTGATTTTTAAAATTTCATGATTTTGGTTAAGAATTCCCCTACTTGGTAAAAAATTCGTCATTTTTTATTTATTGCAAGTGGTTGATAATGCGATTTTAAGCTGAAAAAAGTATTTTAGCTGATAATTATATTGTTAACTTAAAAATAAACTATTTGTTCGAAACTGTAGCTATGTTGTTACATCGTTAAATGAAGTCAAATCGTCTGAGAATGTGTTATTGGTCATACGGTCCAATAAAAATAATAGTGGTTTCAGTTGCCCATGAATCATGCTTTATTTTTCAATTTCTTTAAAAAAAGCAAGGTACGTTTCGACCTTGTTTCATGCCTTCTTTAAGGTAATGCATAACCTAAAATAAATCATTTAAACAGATTTAATAAACTGGCATAGAATTTTTAAAAAACCTTCTAATGTAAAAAGTTGTAGATTTTTTTTAATATACCTGTAGTGATAATAATAAAGCCATCCAAGACATTTCAATCTTTCAATCAATCTTTTATTTTCTAAGATAAAAGAATATAATTTTAGAGCAAACCAAGATTAGATATTTTTTATTATTGAAGGTTAAAGTTTATAAATAACCGTGGTTTGAAAAGTGCTCTTCAAAACATTAAACGTGAAACCTTCAAATTCAGAGGCTACAAAAGATAAATTTTACTTCATTAAAAAAAAAAATACTAACCGAACCAAGATTTTTTGATTTGGAAGGACAAAGATGAACTAACGAGTAGATTAAGAGAGAAAGTCAATTTTCAATGAGCAATTAATGAAGGCTGATATTATAATGAAGAAACAAATTAAAAGTACGCCGAAGTAACTTTTATTTTCAAGTTGCATTATTTTTTTTTAGTTTATAAATAACTCTTTCATAAAATAGTTTGATCAGATTGCCATTCATGTTGTAACAAACGAGTATTTTGATTGCCTAAGTCACAATCAAAATTATGTTAAAAAATGTGAGTTTTAAGTCTCCTAACAGTCTTACCAACATAAATTTCATTTCAACATTTTAAATTTATCAGATACACTATAACGCATAAATTTTCTTTATTATCCTTATCCTTATTGAAAAAAAATAATAAATTCATTAAGTGTGTGGTCGTTAAGTTTATGACTCAACTATTTGGTCGCAAGTGAACGTTTTCGTTGAACATTGGTCTTTTCGGTAATTTTTTGGATTTCAAAAGTGTCATTCCACTTTTTGAAAATGTAAGTAATTTGTTGGAAAATATTTTTTTTGTGGAAATGTACTTCTTTGTATAATTTTTTATCTAAGTTTTTCATTTAATTATTTTGAAGAAAATCCAAGTATTTTGTTAAAAATTCATCCAATTGATTTTAACATTAATCTTGTTTGTTCAAAATGCATAGTCTTTGTTAAAGATTTAATGATTTTGTCAACAATTCGTCATTTTCCATTGGATGCAAGTGGCTCAGAATTTGTCTTTTTCCTGAAAATTAGTTTTTAAGCTGAAAGTTTAACGATTCCATTATTGGTTAAACAATTCTCTTTTTAAACCAAAATTCAACTATTTGGTAGAAAATTAAAATTACTTTTGTTAAGAATTTTAATTTTTTGTTGCAAATTAAGCTATTTATCTCAAATGTAACTATTTTTCAGAATCTCGGTTATTTTTTGTGGAATATTAGTTTCTGTTTATCTGAGAAGCTGAGTATTCTATTTTTTTTGTCGAAAATTTATCCTTTTTAATTGAAAATGCATGCATTTTGTTAAAATTCTTTCTTTTTTCTTCAAAATTTATCTTCTATGGTAGAAAAGTAATTTTTCACGGTTAAAAATTCATTTATCTTGGCTAAAAATAATCTTTTTGGTTGAAAATTAGTTTTTCGGCTTGAAAATTTAACTCTTTGGTTTAAAATTCCACTACTCAATTTGTTGTATCGAAAGGATTGGTATTTAATGTATCGATAAGCATTTAAATTTAATTCTTTTATCTGGACAGTGCACAGTGGGGTGAAATCGGAAAACGAGGTTCAAAATGACATTTAGAACGCAATTATGCACCGATTTTAGAATTTTTTTTTTTTAAATTCAGAACTAAATT
>NC_046661.1:105076803-105078923 GCF_010883055.1 Belonocnema kinseyi | reverse complement strand
ATATACACTTTTAAAATAGGAAAAATACGTCGATAATCCCCAAAAAGAATGTATGTGGGAAAGTATGTATGTGAAAAATCCTCGGGAAAAATTTAAATTAAACGAAAAACACAACTGTAAATTACTTTGGGAATTCACGCACAATATTTAGTTTTTATACATACATATGTATATGTTTATGGCATGTAAGAAGTACAATTTTAATCTTATATATTTTAAATTGCATTATTTTACGAATTATTTATTATTCTTCAAAAAAATTAAAGTTTTTTTTAGTGGCCCTATTAATTTGGGACACCTATTTTTTCGAAAAAAATGTCCAAATAAATGAACGAAGGGAATTGCGAACTCTATATTTTAGGAAAAATCGTTAATTCGACTCATTTATCTACTCAAAATATTTGGTGCATTTTGTTTCAATAGAAAAAAAATTATCCTTAAAAAATGGGGTGGCCCTATAAATATGGGACACACTGTATTTCAAACGCGTTAAAAAATTGTCTGAAAACGGTAGAGAATTAATTAGGAATTATTTCTAAAAAAAAATTAATGACTGAAATCCCCAAAAAATTAAGAAGATTTTTCTGACCTCCAGGTATGTTAAACAAAATCAAAACTCAAGAAATATAAAAAACTTTGCAAGCAAGAAATTTTCGAAACCTTTTTTTAAGCTGCGATAATCAAGCTGCACATCCATTAATTCTAAATTAATTATAATTTTTTAGGATCCCAATACGTATTTTTCGCCAATAGAAAAAAATTTCGGGTAGAACCTTTGCAAAATTAGAGCTTATTTGAGCACCCTATTGCTTATTGTTGCTCAAATGTTCGTGAAATAAAACAATCAGCCCGCTTCGCGTGCACATTCTCAGGGCGCGCGGCTCGCTAGTTTGAGCGCGCCTAGTGCGCGAGACTGTTGGTTCTCGCACTTCTCGCTCGATAATATATTTATCTCCGCGCTCGGTCTATGCATTACCCTCCACATTTGTGTACAGACCATAATGCGAATTTTTCTACATTCTATGTTAAAAACTATTATATCAAATGTCTATTACAATTTTCTTTGTGTTTACCTTGGTCTGGAACTGCTTATTCTGATATTGCAAAATAATGTTCACATTTTATTTTTCCTGATCCTAATAGGGCCCTGCTTTCGTTGTTTCATCATTTTTCCATTTCTTAAGTGAGGCTGAACATTTTTTTTTTTAATTTGTTATTAAAGAAGGTTCTCAAAGTACCTACAGCCTTCAAAATTACATTCTCATTGCGATGATCGGGCTTCGCGCTTAACAGTTAGGTTATACAGGCTCTAATTTTTTAAAGTGTGGGCTTATCAAAAAATTCGGCTAGAATAGTTTTGAAATATATTTGGTATCTAGTGAAAATTTTGAATGAAATTTTTGGATCTATGAAAAAAAAAAATTTTTTCTATTTTTTGAAAATTTGCAAAGTTTTGAAAAGCATATAACTTTTCTAATTTTCGTCAAAATTAAAAATTTCATTTGGATTTTGATAATATTAAGAAAAAAATTTGAAATTTTTGAAAATGCTATAATTTTTTTAATTTTGGGCTAATCGAAAAAATCGGCTGGATTAGTTTTGAAATATATTTAAAAGCTAGTGAAAATTTTGGATGAGATTTTTGGATCTATGAAAAAAATAATTTTTTATATTTTTTGAAAATTATATAACTTTTCTAATTTTCATCAAAATAAACAATTTTATTTAGGTAATCCGCAAGTCTTTCACCCATCTATAAGAAACTTCGGTAACCATACATACAGACATACAGATATACAGACATGCAGACATACGGACAGCCAGATAACGATGAAATTTTATGATTTTCAGATTTTCAGATTTTCAGAAAAATGAAGAAAATGTTTTTCGTGTAGAATAATACACCTCGGATATTTACGACGGATCGTCCACGTATTACGTGACATTCTAAGGGTCTGCTCTAACTTTACAAAGTTTCACATAGAAGTGGGTTCGCAAAGGTTTTGTGACCTGTGACACTGCACAGTGGGGTGAAATCGGAAAACGAGGTTCAAAATGACATTTAGAACGCAATTATGCACCGATTTTAGAATTTTTTTTTTTGAAAAATTCAGAACTAA
>NC_046661.1:105073668-105076703 GCF_010883055.1 Belonocnema kinseyi | reverse complement strand
AATCGTTAACTCGACTCATTTATTCACTCAAAAAATTTGGTGCAGTTTGTTCCAATAGAAAAAAAATTATCCTTAAAAAATGGGGTGGCCCTATAAATATGGTACACACTGTAGAAAAAGAATTTTTTGGGTAATTGATAAGTTTCCAGTAAAAACAATGTGTTAGAAAAAAATGGACAAGGCTCAGGAGTCAAAATTAGAAATACAGCAAATGCTTCAATTTTGGATTTTGGGCTTTAGTGAAATAATCTTTATAACTTGAGGTTTGAAGATTTGTCTGATCATATGTGGACTTTTTAAACATAGAAATACACTATAAATAATCCACAAGACAATCACTTATGATTTAAAATTTCTTGTGCGAGTCTGCTCAGAACAATGCTTCATCCACAAGTCTTACCAGTTATTTCATTGAATACACAAAGACATTTTTTTTCAATTTGCTGTATTTCCAATTACTACTTGCGGGTCGTGGCGACTTTTTTCCTAATCGATTTTTGGCACTGGAAAGTTTTGAAGTACCCGAAAAAATTTTTCCCCTATTTACAAACCTATTATTATTTTTTCCGAAAACAGGGGCGAATTAAATTAGAATTATTTCTAAATAAAAATTATTGAAACCTGCAACAAATCTTGAAGACTTTCCTGACGTTCTGTTATGTAAAAAAATGAAACTTAAGAAAAGGTTTAAATTCTGCGAACAAGAAAATTTATCAATCATTTTTTCGAGCACACTTAACCAAGATGCACAAAATACCAAAAGTGTTTATTTTTCAACCCACCCTAATGAGAAATTGGAAAAGAATCATTCATCTAGCTTACCGTGAGAAGCAATAGATATAAATAAATAGGTTTGGATTCATGACGAATCTAAAAGTGCCAGTAAGATCGAAGATGATTTGAAAAAGTACGGCAGGTTACAATTCCTCCCTGGGTACCTGTACACGCTCCCCCACGCCGCCCTCTTCACGTCATCCTCTCACTCAGCCGATCTGCTGCCGCCGATCCTGGTCTACGGGAGTCCATTGTACCTAATGAGGACTAAAATGCAGAGTGTGGCCCTTTTTAAATTTAACACCTAGTAATTTATAAATATAATATTCGGAATCTCCGAGGTATATCGATTCCAACGATATTTTATTATACATGAAAAATAAAGAATTAATGTTCAAGTTTATGTGAAATTTTATTGAAAAGTTTTCATTATATTTTACGCACGTCCACTGCAGATGCTTAAATATATTAGTGCAATATTTCACCTAACTTGGAAATTTCCACAAGCTCAAATTTGGTCATATTTGAAAACTTAATAGCTAACATGATAAATGTGGTTTATTTTTTCAGAAAATCGCACTTCTTCAAATTACACTTAAATAATTTTGCACTCCCAGTCTAAAATTATGAATAATCTTAGTTCTGACTCAATTTGGAAACTCATTAACAAACATCATACATTTATTTTCATTGCTCGAGCAGTTTTTTCATAAAAGTTAACTAAGAATACTATTTTGACATATAAAAATCAGAATAGAAAAGATTTTCATTAAGTCAGAGTTAAAAGAATTGTTTTTCAAATCTAACGTTGCCAATTTTGAACAGTGATGCAAAATTGAATTTGCTTTAATTATTGTCGAAAAAATGGTTAAAACGGAATTCGGTAAATTTGGAAAAAATGATTATTTTCCTTTAAAAAATAATACGTTTGATATCACCTGCTTTAGACGTTATACAAGATGTTTAAACATTTATTTAAAAATGAATGAGCACGAATTTTCAACAGGATAGTAAAATTTTTGACTAAATCAATGCATTTTTTATCGAAATGATAATTCTTTAAACACAAAAAAATATCTTAAGAAAATAATAATAATTTATCAAACAGTTGCATTTTTAACCGGAAAGATTAATTCTCTACCTGAGAAGATTAATTTTGAAGAAAATACATTAATTTTCACAAAGATATTTAAAAATTAGAAAGTTCAAACCCGATATTAAAATTATCAACTAAAGAAATGAATTTTCAATTTAACATGAAAAAGTTAAATTTTCGGTAAAAAAAATCGGTTTTCACGAGGAGGTAAAAATATATTTATTTAATTATAAATTTGGAAAAAATTCGAGTAAATTTTATATATATATATATAGAAGTTTGGAAATATTACTAAATAATTAAAAATTTGAAGAATTAAAAAACAATTTGAAACAAAATGTAGAATTTGGAAGATTTAAACACAAAATTTAAAAGCTTTCTTAGCATTTTCAAAGGTTTCAGAAGAATAAGATTTTTAAATTAAATTTTAATAGGAGAACTAAAAATGACTTTTTTTAAAATTAATTTGAAACATATTAAAATTTTGTTTTGGAGGAGTTTTTTTCATTTTGCAGCATTTTCAAAAAGTTGTAAGACAAATTCGAGCTTCGAGATAATACAAAAATTTGCATGAGAATTCTGGAAAAAATTGTAACGATTTTTTTGAATAAATGTTCAAGAGATTATTACTAAAGAATTCCGAATACACTGTGAGGTATGGAAACATGTTTTTAACTTGAAATTCTTAGAAATTATATAATTTGAATTTTTTTTTAATTTTTGGATTGATTCTTCTTTACACATTTTGACTGAGATTTTGTTTTATTGACTGAAAAATACTTCGTAGTTAAAAGTTCAATTCTTTTTTTGTAAATTCCTTTTTTCATTGACAAATTTTTAATTTAAGGGGGGTCTTGTCAATTATCACTCTCAATGTTAAGTGCAAAAAAATAACCACGTGGGCGGGGAAGGGGGGGGGGGTAAAGTTCCTGAACAATTTATCACGTTTTTGCCAAGTTTAAGCGTGCCCAGGGCGTCGTATTATATTCAAAATTAAAACATAGAAACAATGCAATTTATCTTAGTTTTTCACATGTTCAAATCCAAACACACGGACCTGGCGAGGGGAAGGGTATTTGGAAAAGGGAGTGGGCGTGGCTTGTATTCGGACGTATGTACACTAGGGTGGTCCCAAAATGGTTTGAAATTTTTCCATTCTAGAGGG
>NC_046661.1:105041798-105073658 GCF_010883055.1 Belonocnema kinseyi | reverse complement strand
TTTCTATTTCCGTAGAAATAAGATCCAGGTTTTTTTTTCGAAAAAAAACTGCCACCGCCCTTCCCGTAGCGTCCCAAATATGACCATTTGTATATTTACCATGAATTTTTTAATGGTTTTTCGTTGTTTAAACAATTGTCATTTATAAATCAATTATTTATTCCTTCAAAATCTAAAAAATAATCGTATTTTCTGATTGAAATGTTATTTTTTTCATTGTTTAGAGTAGTACAATTTTTTGAAAACACAATGTAATTATTTAAACGATAAAATATTATTCATTTTCAGAATTTCTAAAAATTGAGCCAGATATGTCCACTTTCTTACAGATTGATATTCTATGCTACTGTTTGTTGAATAATTACATGATTTTGATACATTTCTTCTAATGCTTAACAAATTTCTATTTACTTAAATAATTTTTATTTGCTTGAGCAGTTATTTTTCGATAACTAATAAAATGAAATGAAATAGAGGACATACAATTAAACACGATTTTGTAAGTATTTTTGGAAAAGTAATTATTTAAACAAATTATATTTGTTTAAACCATTAAAAAGTGGTAAATGTATTTTTTCTATATTCCATACAGTCAAAAACATGAATGTATATGCTCTCCTTTATTGCATTTTTTTCGTTATTGAAAAATACTGCTTGAGCAAATAAAGATTGTTTAAAGGAATACTGCAAGCAATGCGTACAAACATACGTAAAAATACATGCAAGCCATGACCAACAATTATATTTTAATCAGAAAATACGACTATTTTTTACATTTTTAGAAATAAATAATTGTTTAAATAATTCTTATTTGTATAAACCATTGCCAATAGTTTAAAAAGTAACGGTATATATTCAAATTGTCGATCAGTAATTATTTGTATGAAAAAGACGGTGGAGATTGCTAAAAGATAACAATAATATAGTTAAAATTTTCATTTTTTTTATTTTTTGGTCATATTAAGGGGTGCAGCGGGTGAGGTAGGGATAGGTTTAAATAAAAGTTATTAATATTGTTTCACATCGTAGACACTCCTCTCAAATCTTTGAAAAATTTAGCACGTTTGGATGAAATCCTGGAGCATCAGTACAATTTTTCGAAAATTGAAAATTTTCCCATGTTAATTAAATGAAATAGTTCAACTTTCACATTATAGTGAGTTAATAATTAGTGTGAAATTTAACAAATGTAAGAGTTTATAATTATTGTTATTTTGTAGAAATTGTTAATGTATTACGTGGTTGGCAGTTTTGCAGTTGGAAGAGTTATTCTTTGGTAAACATCTTATTTGTGAAATTATAAAAATTCTTTAATTCAAATTTTTGTTTAATTATATTTTCTTAATAACTATTGTTAAAGGTTGCAGTATTCTTAAAGAAGTATTTCTCAATTGAATCAAATATTGATGAAAAAACTATTACAATGTAGTAATAAAATTTCTTAACAAATTTATTTAAAGTTGTCAGCAAACATTTCAGGCCCTGGAAAATTACATTGTGATTTAAATGTTAAATTATAAAAAAACTTTTCAGATAAATAATGATTAAATGATTATATAAAGAATGTCCTATTCCTTATCAACAAAAAGCGGATTTTGAAAGGAAAACTTTTTTTTACTTTTAGAGAAAAGATTCACATGATAACAGAAAATTGATCATATATTTCCATGAATTATTTAGCTACAGTGTTAAAATTTAAAGGCACAATTAAAAAATTATACAACTTCATTTTTTAAATTTTAGTTTCCAGAAAACTCAAGAATAAAAACCACTATTATGTGTTGAAATGTTTGAAAGAATTCAATTGTTTTCAAGTAACCTGACCCTAAAGCCAACAATGTACATTGGAAATTTCTACGACATTTTTTTTAGGGTAAATACAATCCCCCCGTGATTATCAACTTATTGTTTCAAATAATATTCTCTTTAAATAATTTTTGAAAATTTCAGTTTTGTCTGGAGTTTTTGACAACTGTAACAATAAAAAACAATAAAAAAATTTTAATCACCTAATTAACATAGTGGGAATTGGGAGCTAATAAAAATTTAATATTTATATTGGAATTGTTAAGAATCTATGTATATTTACTATTATGTTCCCAAACTCGTCAAAATGTCAGGTATATTGTCCACCTAATAGTATTTTTAATTGAGAAATAGGCGAGAAAATAGCCACGAAACAGGCAAGTTGAACCCCAAAGGGATTATCTTCATGGGGGACCCTTCATCGCCCCTTGTCATAGCTTTGGAACGTGCGAAATTTCAGTTACAGTCCATAGTGAGGAAGGCGTGTGCCGGCTTGAAAGTCACAGTGCCACCTCAGGTAGGCACCTGCCTTTTCAAGTGCGAAAATTTCTAGCCCACAGTAATGACGAAATTATACTCATTTCTTATAATTCGGTCGCCACTAACACTTCTGTATGTATTTATAGGTTCTTGAGATTAATCTTTTTCAAAAGGTTAAAAAAGTCAGTGGTGAAAAACAAAAAGCGTTTTCCTGAATAGATTCATGTTCAGGGCAAAACGAATTTTATGCACCGATATTGAATTTTTAAACAGAAAATATGAATTTTCAGCAATACGAAAATAATTTTTAACAAAATAGTTGTATTTTAAAGAAACAGATATACCTCTCTTTAAAAAAATGTCAACACTCTAATATAAATTTTAAACTAGTCAATTTTCAACAAAATTGTTGAATTTTCAACTTAAAAATTAAATTTTCAACTGAAAAGAGCGGCTCCTTAAGAAAATTGTTGAATTTTTAACCACCCATTTGCATTTATATCTAAGAAAGATACTGTTTCTACTTAAAATAGATATATTTTTCAAATATAATACACAAATTAAAAAAAAACAGTTAAATTTTTCGCAAAACAGAATTTAATTTGACTTTTCAACATCAAAGTATGAGTTTTAAACAAAAAGTAATTTTTCTATGGATATACCTAAATGTTGGTCAAAGCAGTTTTATTTTCAACTCAAAGGGTTGATAATTGTTGAATTTTCAACCGAACAGTTACATTTCCACCTAAGAAGGATGCAGTGTCCACTGAAATATGTGCATTTTTAAATTAAAAGAACAAATTTTCAAAACAAAACAAAAACAGTTAGATTATCACCCAAATAAGATTTTAGTTCACATATCTAATACCAAAGTGTGAATTTGAAACAACAAGCGAATGTTCTACGAAATAAGGTAAACCGACCATTACTGGGCACTTACGAAAAGGATGAATTTTAAACAAAGTGCACGAACTTTCACCTAAAGTGTTGAACTTTCAACTGAAAGAGTTACATATTTTTAAATCGAAAATAGAATGGTTTAATTTGCGGTCTAAAATTTTACTTTGTTCAAAAAAAAAAGCGAATTTTTAACCAGTTGAACCTATGAAGAAATTATGAATTTTTAACAAAGTAGTTGAATATTCAATCAAAACGATGGCTGTATAGTCGTAGTTTGATTTTTAAACAAAACTAGGAATTTTCGACAAAAAGTATTATTTTAAGCCGAATAGTCCAATTTTTGCGCAAATTCTTGAATTCGCAAGTTGAAGAACGAAAAGAATTTTTTACGAAAAAGTAAACGTATATGGCCAAATAGATGAATTCGAAAATGAGTTTATAACGTAAAATGTTACAGTTAATATTTCAAACCAAACGATTGTAACTTAAAAAAATTTAATTTACGAAAAAAGACGTATTTTTAAGGAATAATTTAATTTCTGAAACAAGATAGATTCATTTCCCACCAAGTAATTACGTTCCTAATTAAAGGATGAAATTTCATGTAAGATGATTTATTTTCTGTCAAAAACTAGGGAGTTTTATTAAACACATTAATTTTCGAAACATGGAAATTGCAATTTTCATTTCGAAATATGAATATCAAGAAAATTAATTAATTTAAGTTTATGAATTTATAAGTTAAGAAAATTAAGTTTCAGGAAGGAAAAATATCTCCAGCTTATTAGTTACATTTTCAAAGAAAAAGTTAATTCTTTTACCAAGAAAATTAATTTTTCATCAGAAAATATGAATGATTAAAACAATACATAATTATTGGTAAGGAAAAACCTTATTGAATCGACTTCTTCCAGACTATTTATTGTAAAATTTCTTAATTTAATGTCTGGAAAATAACTAATTATTATTGGTAAGGAAAAACCTGATTTAATCGACTTCTTCTGAAAGAAGTCGATTAAATAAGGTTTTTCCTTACCAATCACAATTTTTTGTTTCCCAGACGTTAAATTAAGAAATTTTACATCCCGAAGTTCTTTACATAATAATACATCAATTTCTCAATCAAATCATTTATTTGAAAATTAATATATTTAAAAAAATTTCCAACAAAGCGATTCGATTTTTAAAATAACGGTTGAATCTTCAACTAAACAGTAAACTGCTTAACCAAAAACATACCTCTTCTACCAAGAAAATTGATTTTTGACTATAAAATACGAATTTTAAAGCCAAAAAATGTAATTGTCTGCGAAACAGTAGCTTTATTAACCGAAAATATTATTTTGAAACTAAATCAGTTAATTTTCTGAAAATTGTGAAATTTTCCAGTTAAAACATGAATTTTCGCACAAAATACCAACACAAAAGCGTGCAGTCATTTGGAACCAAACTTCGCAAATTGATAAAACAAAAGTATACGGACTGCGCGGAATGCTACTGCGCACGCTGTGTGCATTCGAATGTTCACTTTCGCTGTATGTGCGCGCCGTTCTACGGTGCAGACAGTTTTCGATACCTAGCTGGCTCACTGAGCTGGCGTCGCTTTTATGACGTGTTATGCGTAGGTGGTGAAATTCGTTTTTTACTACAAATCTTTCGGTGTTAGAGATCACGTTTGAGTGGCGGGCTAGCGGCTGGATGCGTAGGTAATAAAATTCTTTTTGTATTTGAAATCTGTCTAGCGGTTACATTTCGTGTCGATCGTGATTTTTGTATGTAGTGAGTTTTAGAATTTCCACGTTACTGTTCATTCTAAGAAAAAACATGAGTTCAAGAACACCTTGCGCTAAGAAAGTTAATACGTTTTGTCACGTTTGTGGAAAGTATGAAACGGACAAATACCGTCGATCAATTAATGATTCGATAAAAATGTCATAGATACAATTTGTCAAATTGGGAAGATAAAAGTACCAAGACGCAGACTGTTATTCAACCACCTGTTTGGCATGAGCCCAACAATCATGATACTGATTGTTACTTTTGCATATGCAAAACAGGAGGTTTTTCTAAAAAGTATTTGGAGAAGATTGTTTACCCTGATGTGAAAAGTGTTATACCAGCCATGATTGGTATGAGAAATCACTCTGAAAACAAAAGTGACCGATCAACTCACGAATCAATGGATACTGACGATCCTAATGTAACTGAAGATTCTTCTTGGGAAGCTTCAGATGATGAAAGTCCTAAATTTTTTGACCAAGATGGATTAGACGATTTTATATGTGACCTTGATCTTCCAAAAGATAAAGCTGAGCTTTGCGCTGCAAGACTCAAAGAGAGGAAACTATTGTTACCTGGCATTAGAGTAACTGTTTACAGAAATAGAGAATAAATGTTTATCAAGTACTTTTAGATGGACAGTGGGATTAGGTATTGTAATTATGTTGAAGGACTCATTAATTTACATAAAATAAACTTATATACGCCAGAGGATTGGCGTCTTTTCATATATTCGTCTACAGAAAGTCTGAAATCAGTACTATTACATAATGGAAATAAATACGCTGCAATTCCAGTAGGTCACCCAACTACACTGAAAGAATCTTCTGATACTTTCCAATTACTCCTGATAAAAATAAAATACAATGTCCATAATTGGCTTATTTGTGGTGACTTCAAAATGATAAATCTTATAATAGGTTTACAGTCAGGAAATATTCAATACCCTTGTTTTCTTTGCTTTTAGAACAGACGTGCAAGGGATGAACATTGGATAACGGAGAAATGGCCAGACAGATTAGAGTGGACAGTTGGTCAGTATAATTTTTTTTATGAAAGTCTTGTTGACAGAAAGAAAGTATTATTGCCACCACTCCATATAAAACTAGGATTAATGAAGCAATTTGTAAAAGCCCTAAATACCGAAGGAGAATGTTTCTATTATAACAGATCTACATTTCCGAATTTAAGTGATGCCAAAGTTAAGGAAGGTATTTTTATTGGGCCTGATATAAGAAAACTTATAAAAATTGATGATTTTATCAAAACCGTGATATCTTTTGAAAAGGATGCATAGCTGAGTTTCAAAGATGTTGTACAGAAATGTTTAGGGAACAATCGAGATCCAAAGTTTAGAACTATTGTACTCGTATCTAGTATGTTAAAGAATTTTAAAAGATTAGGTTGTTTGATGAGTATGAAATTACATTTTTTCAAATCCCATTTGGATTACTTCCCAGAAAATGTTGGAGCATTCAGTGAAGAAATGGGCGAACGCTTTCATCAAGACTTTCACCAAAAAGAGAAAAATTATCAAGATCGGTGCAATGTAAGAATAATGGCCGACTATTACTGGTCCTTTTAAAGAAATCATAATGACCCTACTAGTCATAAACGAAAGTCTCTTCAACGATCGTTTGACATGAAGCGCGAACGTTTCCATAAGAAAACAAGGAATTAGTTTCACCTTCATTGGACATACAATCGTAAGTTTTGCCTTAACTGGCTGGGCAATCGTAAGTCTTGCCTTGACTGGCTGGACGATTCAAAGTCTTGCCTTGACTGCCTGGGCGATTCAAAGTCTTGCCTTGACTGGCTGGGCAATCTAAAGTCTTTCATTGAAGATAACATTTTCAAGGGACAATGGCATACCATCTCGGCGTTAATGGGTTAATATGCTAAATTGAAAAATCTCAGTTCAAGGTTAGCCCACTTGTAGTGTCGAATTCAATTATTTCACGAAATGTAAACGACTAAATTCGCTACTCCCAGGGTTAGATGGGTTAGCCTGCTTATAATTTGGTAGAGGTGATTTCTGGCTTTTGGTGGATTAGCAGGTAGGTGGGTTAACCCACCTGTGGCATGGAACTTCATTATTCCAAGAAAAATATGCGACTAAACTTATTGTTCCGAGAGTCAGGTGGGCTAGCATGCTTGTGGCTTGTTAGGGGTGGCTTCTACCCCTAGAAAACGGCTTCCGTCGAAGTGAAAAGACACGGATTGCATATTTTTTATTGTTTTATCAATGTGCAAAGTTTGGTTCCAAACGACTGTACGCTTTTTTGTTGGTATTTTGTGCGGGATCCTTTGTTTTTTTTTAAAGCTCTAAATTGTGGCCGCCATATTGGATCTTTTAGGGGCTATAACAAAAAACTGATACCGTCAATGGAAAGGGCACCCTCAAAAACCCCTGAGATAATATTTTGAAGAAATAATATAGTACCGTCAGCAATAGAGAATGCGTTTTAGAAATTTGAACACCTCAGAGTTAATGGATTGAAACGCTAAAATAAAAAATTTCAAATTACAATATTTTGTTGAAAAATAAACATATTCTCATAAATCGAAGTAGGTTTAAAAGGGGAAAATTAGTACTTTCAAATTCCATATTAGCTTTTGTGGTGGACAATTTTCTTGTTCGGTTATATAACCTCAACAACAGCTAAAAAACGCGTTTTTTGCACTTATAGGTTAGGATATCTTGAAAACCTGACGTACAGGAGCAATTTTCAGCTCGGATTTGGATTCAGCGTATGTCTAGAAAATATCAAGCATACGCAAAGGTTTATTTATGACGTTTCTTTTTTGGTTTAAAAGATTTATATTTTTAAATGCTAGTAATGAATATACACTGTGCAATACATGCTGCCCATAATGTAATAAACATGGGGTGTACTTTCAGTCAAATAGGTCTCTTCAAATCCGAAAGCTTTCTCGGCAAGTTAACGATACGTATTCGAACGGCTAACCGTCCTGTAGCTCAGATTTGCCGCAGACTACACGAATTGGGCAAGATTGATGCTCCAAAGCCAAGAAAACCTTATCGTTTTCAGATTTTGAAGGCACAAGCACATCATGTATTGGAAGTGCGATATAAGGAATGCATTTTGACCACTAAATTTCCCAATAATTTTGTAATGTCCCGAAACAAAACTCTTTTGAAAATAAATAAAATAATACGTATAGCCCAAGAAATTGTAATTGAAAGAAACCCTTGGAAGGTGAAAAGATTGTTATTTGTTTTTCCAACAGATTCCAAAGAATTGTACATATGGGAGCTTCGTCTAAAGCCAGAAAATGTAATACTAAATTGCGTTATTAATTATATTAAATTAAAAATGTTGGAATTATCCTTCAATTTTAAAGAGGTAGGCATCATGAGAAATTTTACGATGCCCCTAATCCACTACTAGTGTGATGAAATACATTAATTTTAACCAAGCCTTTAAAGTGCTTATCATAAATGTACAAATTTTTTCCGATAATGTAAAATAAATTTTTTAAATTGTATGAAACTTGTATCATCACTTCAGATCATATTTCGAAGTTGTCATTTACAACAATAACAAAAAACTAGATTAAACGGGTTCCTTAAAAAAAACTTGTGAATATAAACGGCATGTTATGAATTTTAATTTTTGAAAAATATTCATACTAGTATAATTTTAATGAAAGTGGCGTTAAACTCATTTGAATTTGACGCCTTGACGAGCTAGGATCGACCTTAGCGATTAGTCAAATATATGTTTATATATCCGATCTTTTGTCAGTACAGGTAACTTCAAAGAATAAGATACATTACTAGCATTCACATAATCAGGCGACAAAACAAATAGTAAAATTCCTAAATATTAATAAATGTTAGTATAGTTGAAAAAATATTTTAAATAAATATTTTAAATATACAATTGTGTTTTCTTTTCACTGCTAAACTTTAATATATTATATAATTGTTATTGCCAATTCTTATATCTTTTTACAGTTAAAATAAAATAAATATATACCAGTGGATCTGTTTCAATTAGTCGAATTCGTTCAAAGAGGTGTACAAATTCAAAGAAGCGTTGATTGTGTCCCAGTAAAATGGATCAGATATGACATAAAAAAGAAGTAATTTTTTACCAAATTCATGCCAGCTCCTTACACGGAAAAAAAGATTTAAGTGCTCTACACTTTAGTTGAAAACGACAAAGATTCCCCTGATCATTGGCCGGAATACCATATTCAGCTTTTGGGTCAATCAAGTAAAAAATAGTATGTTGCATTACAAGGTATGAAACACAGCGATTGCAACGAGTGTTAAGTTTGCTGCCTGAGCGCAGCGAGGGCTGCCTTCACACGAGTTGCGATTGTTGTATTACATTTCTAGTAATGCATATTATTTTTCATAGCAAATCTATTGAAAATTCGAGTTGAGGTACCCGTAGACCCTATCTACCTACATATCTACTCTAGAGCTGGAAAAAAGGTTTCAACCCTAGGGATGTAAACACAGTGTTTCAGCCCGCTTCACACGTACCGAAACTCGAAGACAAAATGTTTCAACTCTAGGGATGCAAACACCGTGTTTTAACCCGCTCTACAGATATAGAAACTCGAAGTTTCAATAGATGCGCTATGAAAAATGTATTTTTATTAACGTTTTCTTGTTTTAGGTTGCAAATTACAATACATATTGTAATTAAAATTTGTGCAGGGCTAAAAAGACTATCTAATTGATACATTTATGTTATAGAAACGTATGGAGATGCTACTGAAAGACTGAAGCCTTTTTGGCTCAAAGGAGATTGTTTATAGTTCTGAATCTGATATGTCAGCTAAGTAAAAAGCTATGCATACATAAAATAAAATTAAAACACTGGATCCCAATGTCAGATTATCTGCTATGATGAATGTCCCAAAGCTTCACGAAAAAGTTGTCGTAGATTATATTTCAAATGAAGAACAAGCAAGCCCTCATGGTTCTTTTTTATATTATTCTTTTTACTGTAATACATTCTTCAGTTTTAAATATAAATAATATTGTTACCCAATAATTTTACAGATAAGGAATCGGATAGCGATTTTTCAGCAGACGATTTTCAAGACGGTGAATATTATTCTTCAAACTTTTCAATGTTATCTATTTCTCTTTCATAAATATTAAAACTGTATGCAAAAAAAGTATCGTCCCTAAACGACATTATCACACTGTGCGTGTGTGTGGGGGAGGGGGGGGGGGTCTCACAAACGTACGGTTGGAACGAGTGGAGGACGGTGTTCCAGTCAAAGTCCCGTTGCACGCATATTAACCTTTTACAATTAAGAGAACTTTTGTTTACAAAAGTACATATGGTAAAGTTTTTAGTATGTTTCCAGATGATGAATGTTTTCGGTAGAAAATGTATCTTTTTGCTTAAGGATTCATGTTATTAGTAGAAAGTTCAACATTTCGTTTAAGAGTTGTTAAATTTAAATAAAAATTCGCCTTTTTTGTTTTTAATTTAATATTTTTTATTAAAACTTCCTCCTTTTTAGTTGACAATTCAACTTTTTGGTTCAGAATTCTTGAATTTTGTTAAAAATTTGTCTTTTTTGTAGTAATTTAATCTTTTTGCTTGAAAATTCATTGTCTTTAGTTGAAAATTAAAGTTTTTGGTTGAGAATTCTTCAATTTAATTAAATATTCATCTTTTTTGGTAATAAATTAATCTTTTTGTCTAAAAATTCATTATTTAGCTTAAACTTCAATTTTCTGTTTGAGAACCCTTATATTTTATTAAAAAATCGTCTATTATCTTGGTAAATTAATCTTTTGGTTTAAAATTGAAACTTTTTGGTTCAGAATTCTTAAATTTGTTTCAAAATTCGCTTTTTTGGCAGTAAATTATTCATTTTGTTTAAAAATTCGTCTTTTTGGTAGTAAATAAATATTTTGGTTCAAAAATGCTTCTTTTTTAAAAGTTTAAATTTTTATTTAAGGCTTAATGAATTTAATTAAAAATTCGACTTTTTTCTAGTAAAGAAATATATATTTGTTAAAAAATTCTTTTTTTTTTAATTCAAAATTCAACTTTTTGCTTTAGAATTCTTGATTTAAGTTAAAAATTTGTCTTTTCTGCAGTGCATTAATCTTTTTGTTCAAAAATTCTTCTTTTAAAGTTGAAAATTCAATTTTTTGGTTAAGAAATCTTAAGTTTGATTGAATATTCGTATTTTTTAGTTGTAAATTAATCTGTTCGTTTAAATATTCATCTTTTTCAGTAGGCATCGTAGAGAGTATACTTAAGAACAACATGACCTGATATCTCAGTTTCAGGTCAGCCCTGAAGATGTGAATTGTAATGTTCACGAAACGTCGGCAAACAATTCGTAGTTTTTTACATGAGTGACACCTGAAATATCTCTTTTTATCAAATCATCTATTTGTTTTCTGAAAGCTTCTTTGACACTCTTACTCGACAAAGAAGGTTTTATTCGTAAATCTATAACTAACATAATCAGAAAATACTGTTCGAGAGAATTGTGTATGCAATTCACAGCTGTTAAGAGAGCAGGACAAAAAGAACTATTCAAAGACTATATTATGTGCTCCTCTATTTTAGGTAAGAAAATTAATACTTTAATTGTTTAATTTATATTAATAATGTCATATTGTTACATAATTTCTTTCATATACATTTCAATACCCTTTTTTACAGCTATCGTTTGTGACAAATACTACGTAAACGAAGTTGAGATTCTTTCTCATCTAGTAACAGTATTTAGTCATGCTAAGAACTAGGATGGAAAAAGAAGGTTGAGAGAACCCCAGCCATGAAACTCATTTCACTTTCTTTATATAAGTTAACTAAGCATGCTTCTCATTTTATTATTCTGGACTTTTAATTCTTTAAAATATTGAATACATTCAAGTATTATACATTTCATACACGATTTTATTATTTTATTTAAAAATCCCTTTCAATGAAGAATAATAAAAATACATTAATATGGGCCCACTCGGGGCCAGACCGGGCCCCGATCAGATACATATTGGAACTTCTGCATGGGGTGTTTTTATTACTGGGTACTATTTTTTATATAAGGGTTAATTTTACAGAAGCGATTGATATGACAATGGATAATGATGAAAGAGCACAAAAATCAAGAGGAAAAAACTCCCAACAGTTGATGTATACCATTTTTGGCTTCACTCTGTAGGTTTGTATTTCACTGTTTGTTCACTCTGTTTGTTTGCTTTAAAAATACCGTATTCATGTTTTATCAATGTTTTCCATCTTGACAGTATCATTTTTTTAAATTTCGTTTTTGCCGCACATGGGGCTGCTTTTTTAAAATGAAGGTTGATTTTACAAAAGTGTTTTATATCACACTTGAAAGCAAGAAAATAGCAAAAAAATTTAGCCTAGTTACCGATGAGTTGTCTGACCTCGTATACAAAGAACTAGAAAGCCGAGTGATTTGTGCTTGGATCATCCTGATTAATAAGTCCGCATCGGCATAGCCAGAATGATCCGATGTATCAGATATGTGTAAGATTGTGTAAAATTCGTAGAAATTCGCGAGGCAGCGGTCGCGACGTGTCGGGTGTGAGTGTAGGTGAAAACGATGGTGTCTGTTTTGTCTGATAACACATCAGAAATAATGGCCAAATCAGAGAGGACTTGATACAAACAACAAAAGGTCAAAAGTGTAAAATCTCTTCAGAGGTACATTCCAATTACTCTCTCCCGCTCTCTCTCTCTCTCCTGCAGCTCGAAATTTATTGCGAATTGAGTTAAAAATTTTAAATGTCTAAATAACAAAATTACTGAATTTAAACCCGTCGACACTTCACGCTCGAAGGTCAGGCGGTAGGTTTAGGGTAATTTCATTTCATTTCACCAATCATTCTTTTCAAATGAATAAAATTAAGTTGTTTCTTTGAACGAAATATATTTAAGTTTTACATTTTATTTATCGACCCTTATACCCATCCGAAATTGAGGGCGATAGTAAAAGTACTTCCTGGGGAAGCAGAGATCTATTTTGCACACAACGCTTCTTCAAAAACATATTTCATAAACAAATGCATTATTCTTTCCTTTAATGGCAGGAAAATTCTTTTTTTTTCAATTAAAAAAAAATGCATTTTTGGGGCATCTATCAACGGAAAAATTCTCTTTTTTTCGATTTCAGACTTTTTTACTGGGATCTTTATAATAAATTTCTAATTATGATATTGTGTCACAAATTGAGAAAGCTTTGTAATTTTTGTTTATTTGAGATTCATGTTTATAATTTAAAAGACGGACGGGCCAACTGCTTCGCGCCGACTGCACTTTTGCGGTCTTTTTGTAACAATTATCCAACTTTTATGTTAAAAATTATACTGTTCTTTCAGAAAATTCATCTTTTTGGTTTTAAAATTCAAAAGTTTAGCAGAAAATTAAACTGTTTGGTATAAACTTTATAGTGCCCATTGTATATGTTAAAAATAAAAGTATTTGGTAGAAAATTGATGTATTTTTTTGACTCTTTGGGTAGGAAAGTATTCTTTTTTGTTGATTAAAATTTACAATGCAATTATAAATTGTAATTGTGTTACAATTATTCTTTGTTTTCAAGAATCATGAACAAAAACATGAAAAAAATCATATTAAATGAGAACGCCACATGTAACCAATCGAATAAACTCGTGTGAAAACATTAATTATAATTAATTAATTATTTATTAATGATTAATTATGAATGAATTATAAATTTATTTTTTATTAATTATTAAAAAATTAATTTTTGGCTATGTAGGCACAAATCAACTTGCTTCGCACTATTTTTTCTGATTGTAAATACATGTATGTTTGCAATTATATAAATATAGATAATGCAGTGTACGTTAGATTGCCTGTCAACCAAAAAGAACTCGAATAAATATTCTCACATTATAATATGCAGCACATTTTAATAAATGGTCACATGAATATTTTATGAAAAGTATTCATTTTAAATATTGAAAAATAGTTATTCATTAATATTTTAGTTAATTTTCAATATTATTTTAAATAATTTTACATTTAAAACCTTCAAACATAATTTAGAATTATCGAAGATTTTTAGAGTAGTAAAATCGAACTTTAAATTTTATTGAGATAATAAGAGGTGTAAATGAGAACTTGAAAAATACTGCAAAAATTTTGAAGAGACTGAAAGAGGATTAAAATTGTACTAAATAAGACCAAAGAAAATCAAAAAAGGATGCCGAGTATTAAGGAGATCCAAAACAAAATTCATTCAACACCATGGAGAATATAAAAAGGACCTACATTTCGCTTTGCGCAATGTACTATTCTGATTTAGGGGGCCTTAAAACGTTCATATTTAATGAAATCTGCGAAATTAATTTTTCACATAAAACCAATGCCTTATCATTCCGATGAGAATGTAAGAAGTTTTTTGATCATTAGACGTTTTTAAAACTTAATTTGGCCTGACTTAGAACGCTTTAAGAATATTCTAAAAAATTTAGATTGTTAACTTCATTCAGAAAATTTTTTGTAAGATTCATTTTTTGTAAATTTGTTTGATTTTACATAAGTTCAACACAAAGTATAAAAAAGTATTGTAATTGAAAGATTCGATTTGGCGAGCGTGTGGCTATTGGTTAGCCATGAAGAGAAAAATAGAAATACCGTATTAACCAAAATCCTCTTCAAAAAAAGCTTAAAATAGTGCAAAGGCAGTTTCCCGTAGCATAGGTCTTATTATATATGAGCTCGAAAGGAAATCAGTGAAGATGATAACAGCGAAGTGTATACGGGAGAGGATGCTAGGCGAAGGGATTTGAGTGAGAGAGACAGGAGGTGTCACGTGAGGATAAGGGACAGAGAGGGGTTAATGTGGTGATGATAGTGGTATGTATGGGGAGGGAGATAAGACAGTTGAGGGAAAATATAAGTGTTTGGAGACAATGAGATGAGTAATGAAGGTTGTAGAGATAAATAGAGAAGAAGGGTGTTACTGAAGAACACCATTATTGAGTACGTTCAATATTTTGATGAGTGCTTGTAGCCCGCTTTTGAAGAAAAATTTGTCTTTGATAGTATATGAGTAATTCTCCACGCAAAGGGCACTTTGGAACAAAGTAAATTTAAAAACAATATTTTTTGAAAATGATTTTTCTTTAGCAAAAATTGGTTTCATTGTATCTAAGCCAAAAAATTATAAAAGTATTCACTCTACAATTTTATTTCCATCTTTTCTTTAACTAGAATTATATATGAAGAAAGTAAAGCATGCGACTAATTTTTCACGAATGAGGCACAGTATGATAGAAAATATGTACTTGATATAAAAAGAAATTTATATTTTGTATTTATTGATCAAACTATTTTATACAAAAATTATTTTTCACCGTAAGTTTTCATTATTCAATTTCATAGTTTTGTACATAAAATTATATATAAATACATTTATGGTAAAAAATAACTTTTGCCCACGTTATAAAAAATATTATATTCTGTCCAGTGCAATTGGCATTATTCTGTGGCCCTTGACGTGCCCCTGATATTGTCAGCTGACATCACAACATGAAACTATGGTTACGTCGATGAATGTTACGTCAATGGATGTTACTTTGATGGGGAACAACATAAAAAGTGTTCCTAAAGTCTTTAAGTAAAAAGAATTGAAAAATCTTATGGAAAATCCTTTTATATTTATACCTAAAGCTTAAAGGATGAACATTCAGATACTTTTTCTTCCATCCAACGTCCAAGCAGGATCCATAAAGTTATTCCGAGTTATCGAACGATGTATCGAACGATATGTAGTGTATATTGCATTAAAATGAAAATATGAATGCTAAAGATCATACTTTTTGAGAGAAACTTTAGGATTCTTAAACATAAAATTTTAAGGGGTTCATTATTTATTTACTACGTGACTTCAAAATTCGTCACAGGCGTGTGTGCACATCTGTCAAAGCGATTTTTCAGGTACATAATATTTTTTTACACTGTATTACAATAATATAACATCATTTTTACGATGGAACTTGTCATGAGTTACGAAAATAAAGATCTTCACAAACTGTTACAATAATACAACCAATAGTTTTAATACTTTAATCCATGGACATCAAAGTGCCCTCTCTTCGGAGAATTATTCGTTAACCAAAACCCATAGTGCGTGTCACTATTAAGAAATATGTGATGATACAACAAAAAAATAAGTAATATTCGTTGACCCTTAATGTTTCAGATAATGTGAGCATGAATACCACTCGAGGGATTACTGAAACTTTCGGTGACATATGGTTTTTGATCAGCAATTGGAAGGACCGGTTTTTATGCCTTAACATAATCGTAACATTCGAATGGTTCGCGTGTCGAGGCTATAAGTAGAATGTCATTACAACGAACTTACCCTTGCATTATCATTTTGTGCGTATTGTCAGTTGAAAGCATAGTCAACTCCAGGTTAATACTAACATTTAGGGACACAAGATAACGTTCGACCGACCGGACGATCATGAAACAGGACTCACGATGGACGTTTTGCCTTACCGCGATTACCGCCTCGACCATATAAAGTACCAATTCTAGTTATTGTATGTAATTCGTAATTGGTACTGACCGTTTTACGGCTTAGTGCTAATAAATTTAGCCTCCTGGTACTTTGGTAAGCAACTTACTTCGAGCCAAACCTCGAGAAATAAAGCGGTTTCGGTCCAGCGATTTTATGAATATGCTTTCCAACTAACCACCCCTCGAGCTTGAATCGTCTTGGCGGAAGAGGGTTGAAAGCCGCTGCGCCCGTTATTATAGGTGGGTGATAATTTATCGACTGCCGGAGTGAAAACAAGGGAAACCATACTCCTGGCGCATCTCCGATTCAAAATCTGCACAGCATCCGCGCTTCTACAGTCGCCCCATTGACTACCACTCAGACAGAAAAATTATTACAAGCGTGCGATTGATGCTAACGGATCATCTGATGTCGCTCAATTAGTTATAAGTATAAATGTGGGCACAATGCGTGTCAAATTTACCACGTGACCGATTACTGAAACGATGTGCTCACAACTAGGGCTATGTACAAAGATGTTATCCTCTTCTGAATGTCTATTATTTCTATAATCTCTTATATACACGGATAACATTTGTCCGTAAAAAAGTCACGAACCAGAAGCAAGGTCTTGGCTATGCAAGTAAAATGCATAGCATATTGCAGGATTATCGTAAATACCATAATGTGTGGACTTGAATTAAGGAAGTGAAGAAGTTAATGTGCACTGTACAAATATTTAGAAATTTTCCCACTATCTACCTAGGTAAAATTTCCATCTTTGATTTAAAAAGAAAATCTTTTTCCATAAAAGTCGAACGTTTTTCCAAATCAATGAAAAAATTACCGTTTCGAAAGGATTTATTTTTATCGGGTTAAGAAATTGTACATAAGTGTTTGGAAATAAGAAATTTCTACAATATTTGTAAATTTTCCCAATTTATCCTGAGAAAAATTCTCATATTGCAAGGAAATATTCTATTTGCCTTTGGAATATTTCCCGAGTCGAAATATCAGCCCTCTTTTAATTCTCTTGAATTCTCTAGCTTCAGAGACTTTACGAGGGTTTAATGAGGATTAATTCAATACAATTCAAGTACTATTTAACAACTCAAAGTACGCACAAATTTCCATTTTTGCATGTTTGGAGGACTTAATGAAATACTTGTTAAATTCTCGTAGATCCTCCCCCGGGTGTCAATTGTTCTTCGACTGACGGTCGGACCATATACATATAATCGCAAGCTTTAATGCCTCAAAAAATCGCACTCGCCGAGGATTCGAACCCTACCTAAACTAGTGTATTTTGTCGCGCACTCTAACTACTTTGCTATCGAAGCACTTGAAGTTCGGTAACATTATTTACAAATGTTCCAATATTATCTAATAAAAAAATAAAAAACTTATAAACAAATTATTTGTTGAAAGAATGTTTTCTACAGAGTGAATTTTTTTTACAATGCCAGTCCTTTCAATCGGGAACTCAATGAAAATTTAGGCAACATTTATAATTAGTTTATAAATTTAATGACTTTGTAGAACAAATCTAATGAAAAATGCATTAATAATTTATTTGTTAACATAAGAATTCGATTTGAACTTTTTCGATTAGGAACTTCATGATAATTTCAGCAAAATTAATAATTTTTTGTTTAATTTTATAATTTTTTCAACAAATTTAATAAATAAATGCATTATTGCGGCATATATAACGCATTATGCGGAAATCTATCTGTGGACGAAAAAATTAGTTTTTTTTTATATCAGTCTTTTTAACGGGGAACTTCATTATTATTTCAGCAAAGTTTATCATTAGTTGATACATTCTATAATCTTTTAAACAAATTTAATAAACATATGCATTGTTTGTATATGTGACAACGAAAAAGATGTCGAAAATGTTTGAAAAGTCGAAAAATGCTTTATTAATGCATTTTTTAATTAAATTTTTTTATAATATCAACAATAATATTTTTGCGAAGGATTTATTTTATCATTATACTGTTCTTGTTTATTATATAATATTGAGAGAAAAATTACCATTTTTAATCATATTGATTCAATAAAAAACACATTGAAAGCCTGATTCACAATTGAAAAAAGGATTACTCTAATTATAATGACAGATTAAAAAAGTGTTTTCATTGTTATAGATTCGAAATTCAAGTTTATAATTTAAAAGACATATAATTAACAAATATCTACCTTCAAACGTTTCTATTTTTTGTTAAGAATTTTTAATGGTTCATTTTAAATGTGTGTACATTTCTACGCGTAACACACACCAGTTCGACCTCCCAATACTACTAGCAGTTCAACTGTGACCGGAAGCAGATCTATCGAAATGAATTAGGGTATGTTCAACCAATGTTACGGGCAAATGTGATGACGGACGGACCAACTCTTGATTATAGTCGGGCCGATTGCACTTTCACGGTCTTTTTGTAAAAATTACTCAAGTTTTATTTGACGTTCTGCTTATAATCGGGCCAAGATTTGACCGACCGTCGACTTTTATGTTAAAGATTATACTGTTTTTCAGGAAATTTCTCTTTTTGCCTTAACAATTCAACAATTCGGTAGAAAATTAAACTGTTTGGTTTAAACTTTATAGCCCGTAATGTATAAGTTAAAAATAAAAGTATTTCGTGGAAAATTGATGTATTTTTTTAAAAACTCGTCTTTTTTGGTAGAAAATTATCCTTATTTATTCATTAGAATTTACTACGTAATTGTAAATTGTAATTGCGTTACAATTATTGTTTGTTTTAAAAAATCACCATTTTAAAAAAATAATCATTTAAAAATTTAAAAAAAAATTAAAAAATTGTTTTAAAAGAAGAGCGCCACCGGTAACCAATCCAATAAATTCGCGCGATAACATTAATTACTATAAATTAATTATTTATTAATGATTAATTAAGTATTAATTAATTAGACAGATTAGCCAGATTAGCCAGATAGCAGACCAAACATTTTCGAAGGATTTTGATGCGCTGAATCCGAATCCGAACGCAAAATTGCTCCTGTACGTCAGGTTTTTAAGATATCCTAATCTAAAAGTGTAAAAAATGCTTTTTTTAGCTGTTTTTGAGGTTATGTAACTGTACAAGAAAAATGTCTACCACACAGCTAATATGGCATTTGAAAGTACTAATCTTCCCCTTTCAAACCTACTTGGGTTTATTAGGATATCTTTATCTTTCACCAAAATATTATAATTTGAAATTTTTTATTTTACTGTGTTAACCCATTAACGCTGAGGTGTTCAGATTTATACAACGCATTCTCCATTGCTGACATTACGATATTTTTTCTTTAAAATATTAACTCAGGGGTTTTTAAGGGTACCCTTTCTATTGCCGGTTTCAGTTTTTTTTGTAACCCCTAGAAGATCCAATATGGCGGCCAAAATTTAGGGCTTTAAAAAAGAACAAAGGATGTCGCACAAAATACCAACAAAAAAGCGTACAGTCGTTTGGAAACAAACTTTGCACATTGATAAAGCAACAAAAAATATGGAACTCGTGTCTTTTCATTTCTACAGAAGACGTTTCCTAGGGGTAGAAACCACTCCTAACAAGCCACAAGCATGCCAACCCACCTGACCCTGGGAATAATAAGTTTAGACGCATATTTTTCTTCGAAGAATGAAGTCCCATGCCATAAGTGGGTTAACCCACTTACTTGCTAATCCACCTAAACCCAGAAATCACCTCTCCCAAAACATAAGAAGGCTAACCCACCTAACCCTGCGAGCAGCGAATTTAGTCGTTTACATTTCGTGAAATAATTGAATTCCACACTACAAGTGGGCTAACGTTGTAATGAAATTTTTCAATTTAGCGTATTAACCCATTAACGCCGAGATGGTATCCCATTGTCCCTTGAAAATTTTATCTGCGGGGTTTTCGGGGGTTCGTTTTCGATTGGCTCAGTTTTTTGTTATAACTCCTAGAAGAGCGCATATGAAACAGTTTGGGCTTTAAAAAAAAAAACAAATTTTGCTATTATGATTCATTTAATATTGTAAATTTACTTTGGATTTTCCAGCTTACTAAGGCAAGACTCAATATTTTCCAGTCACTTAAGGCTGGACTTGGGATTGTCCAGCTAAGAAAGAAAGTACTTAATATTTTCCAGCCAATTAAGTCAAGACTTTAGATTTCCCAGCCAATTATGGCAAGCCTTTGGATTTTCCAGCCAATAAAGGCAAGACTTTTCATCGTCCAGCCAGGCAAGACAAGACTTTGAATCGTCCAGCCAGGCAAGGCACGACTTACGATTGCCCAGCCAGTTAAGGCGAGACTTGGGATTGTCCAACTAAGCAAGGAAGTACTTAATATTTTCCAGTCAATTGAGGCAAGACTTTAGATTTCCCTGTCAATCAAGGAAAGACTTACTATTGCCTATTCAGTTAAGGGAAGACTTGGTATTGTTAAGCTAGGCAAGGAAGTACTTAATTTTTTCGAGCCAATTAAGGCAAGACTTTAGATTGCCCAGCCAATCAAGGAAAGACTTTAGATTGCCCAGCCAATCAAGGAAAGATTTTGAATTGACCAGCCAATAAAGGCAATACTTTGTATCGCCCAGTCAGTCAAGGCAAGACTTTAAATCGTCAAGCCAGTCAAGGCAAGACTTCCGATTGCCCAGCCAGTTAAGGCAAGACTTGGGATTGACAGCTACGCAAGGAAGTACTTAATATTTTCCAGCCAATTAAGGCAAGACTTTAGATTTCCCAGGCAATCGAGGAAAGGCTTTTGATTGCCCAGCCAATCAAGGCAAGACTTTGAATCGCCCAGTGTGTCTAGGCAAGAATTTGAATCGTCCAGCCAGTCAAGGCAAGACTTACGATTGTATGTCCAATGAAGGTGAAACTAATTGCTTGTTTTCTTATGGAAACGTTCGTGCTTATGTCAAACGATCGTTGAAGAGACTTTCGTTTATGACTAGTAGAGTCATTATTATTTCTTTACAAAGACCAGCAATAGTCTGCCATAATTCTTACATTGCATCGACCTTGATAATGTTGCTCTTTTTGGTGAAAGTCTTGATGAAAGCGTGTTTAGGGCTTTCACAAACTGCTTCATTAACCCTAGTTTTATATAAAGTTCTGGCAATAATACTTTCTTTCTGCCACCAAGAGCTTCATAAACAACATTATACTGACCAACTGTCCACTCTAATCTGTCTGGCTATTTCTCCGTTATCCAATTTTCATCCCCTGTACGACTGTCCCAAAAGCAAAGAAAACAAGGGTATTTAATGTTTCCTGATTGTAAACCTATTATAAGATTTATCATTTTGAAGTCACCACATATAATGCAAGTATGGACATTGTATTTTATTTTTGCCAGGAGAAATTGGAAAGTATCATAAGATTCTTTCAGTGTAGTTGAGTGACCTACTGGAATTGCAGCGTACTTATTTCCATTATGTAATAGTACTGCTTTCAGACTTTCTGTAGACGAATCTATGAAAAGACGCCAATCCTCTGGCGTATATGTTTATTTTATATAAATTAATGGGTCCTTGGATATCATTATAATACACAATCCCACTGTCCATTGAATCAAAATCAAAATCCTTCAGAAATGTTAGGTCTGGTCTCTGGTTATATTTGTCGGCCTGTTTAATTTATATACCGAAAAATGTATTTTATTGTAAAATAAATAGCAGTATATCACATTTAAATATTCACATGTAATTGAAATTCAATAAGAATGAGTTTTACGTCAACATGTCTTAAATATTATTGTTGCAACATATTGCAGTACATGAATGTTTGAATTTATACGAATATAGATAGTGCAGTGTACGTTCGATTGCCTGTCAACCAAAAAGAACTCGAATACATATTCTGACACGGAAAATATCTGTGTTAAATTTTACACAACTTAGATCAGTAAATTGAGGACATTACGGCATTTTATTAAAATGAAATAGGGTAATATTTATTATGAAAATATCAATTATTAATATAAACTTATTATAATTTAATTCAGAATTCAGTAAAAAATAATGCAACTAGATAATAAAGATTAGCTGACAGGTAAAATGGGATGTCGATCACCTACCAGTTAGGTAAAATGATTTGAACTGTTAGATACACTTTCAAACAGGATCGTAGCCACGAATTTGGTTCGGGGGGTGGGGCAAACGTAGTTATAGTTTAGATTTTTTTCACATCTATAGGAAAATGTTAGGATTCGCGAAATGACGGGGGGGGGGGGGCTATGACTGACCACGGCCCTGGTTTCAAAATAATAAAACAAACTCTACCGCTCAATATATGAATTCTACATCCCAATCATGTAAAATTTCGTGCGTCATCAAAAATTACAATGCATTACATATAATATAGTTCCACGCTTTTAAACATATTAACGCTTTTAAAAATCGAAAACGCTATGACGGGTTTCGAACCACTTACTCTAAGTTTAACGCGTTCGATCGCTAACGACTAAACCTCACGTCTCACTTAACACTTAGAATACCGAGAAAAAATCTGTAATAAAAAGTTAAAGTACGAGTATGTCAGGGCCGTGCAAAAAATATCTGGTCCCCGTTTATCGAAATTTCTTATTTTAACATTTTACTAATAAACGGGCATATAAATTTAAATGAAGTAAATAAAAACATCAGATATTTTTTTTTGTTAAAAATTTTGCAACGTTAAATAAATTTATGTAAAATCTATTAAATTAAATTAGGTTAGAATTTAAGAAATGAAATCAAACATGTAAAACTAATTTATATATTTGAATATTTTCTGAAGACATACAATATTAACCGAAACTTTATGGTTTATAATATTTATAATATTAACTTAAACTTCAGCCCTAACAATGTTCACGTCCCTAGCGATACTCATTTTACCATACTTTTGTGTAATTCCTCTCATAATAAAAGTGAAAATCTCTAAAAAAATCTGCAATCTATACTTTCTTTTAAGGGAGTCGATAATATCACACGAAAATAAACTTCATATTATTAATTTAATAAAAATGTACATTACTTTGCGTTATTTAAAGATATACTGGTATGAAAATAATACAATCCTGACATGAATTATTACATATCAGAATTTTCACTTGTGGACTTGAGATTTTACATAACTCTTTTGTAATATTTATAGTTCTGTTTGTATTAAATTCTAAAATTATTATAAACTTTATCTAAATGCAGTAAGGTCCTCCATTTACCGAACTAATTGGGTGAATTTTAAAGAACAAATTTTCTCCGTGCACGTTATAATATGCAGTATATTTTAATGAATGGCCACATTAATATTTTATGAATAGTAATAATTTTCAATATTTAAAAATGGTTATTCATTAATATCTTAGTTAATTTTCAATATTATTATCAATAATTTTATATTTAAAACCTTTTAATCGAATTTAAAATTATCGCTGAGTTCTTAGAGTATTAAAATCGGACTTAAAATTTTGTTGATATTATAAGAGGTGTAAATGAGAACTTGAAAAATACTGCGAAAATGCTGAAGAGACTCAAAGAGGATTAAAATTGTACTAAATAGGACCTAAGAGAATCAAACATGGATGAGTATTAAGGAGATCCGAAAAAGGATTTATTCAGCACCATGGAGAATTCAATAGGACACATTTTTATTTTTCTAGATAATATTATTTGTTTACTTGCATTACGGATCATCAATGAATATTTAAAAACAGTTCAGAACTTTTTTTTCGTCAATAATAACGAAAATATTATGAATTATTCAATCAAAATTATTAGAGATCTCACCAGCTGCCCTCACAAATCTGGGAACTGTGAACTGAGATCGCCTGACCACACACTCGACTAGGCGTGATGCCGAGCGTGTGTGCGCGTGCGTTGTTCTGGTTCGTCTGGAAAGTGCCTAAAAGTTTTATTAAACCTATATTGTGTGATTTCGACGGCTGCGGGTTTTTATGTTCTTTTAACTTTTTCTTTTAACTCTAGGTTTATGTTTATAATATGAGCAGTAAGCAGTCTTTTCGAGGATTCAAATTCTTATAGTGGCGAATTTATAAACTATATTAAATGAATCCAAAAATATTTTTTTTTAGATTTAAGTCTTAAGTCTCCAGGATCCAGCTACAAGTTCGTTACTTGTCTGCGAAGAATTTTTTTCGTGATAAGAACAGTTAATTTGTAGATTACAGAAACATTACAAGAGTTAAAACCATTCCACTTAGTATATGCTGACTAAATAAAAGAAGCTCTTAGAGTTTAAATGACAGGAGTCTGGAAAAATAGAAAAAGTTTTTTCAATACATCTCAAAAGATAATAAACAATTTACGATTGAAAAAGTACAAAAATATCCCATGGCAATTGAATCCCAGTCCTCGCATCCTCTTATGTTTGTCTGCTCGTCGTGTACTCTTCTTGGATGTAGGACGGAAAATTCGCGGCAAATTCTAGCAACACTGCCTCCTCCCTCTTGATAGCCTGACAAACTCGTGTTTTATCGCATTATTTATTACACGAGCCAAGGGGAACCCCTCCTACCCGTTAAGCGACCGAGAATCACACACATATCCACCACATACTCTCCACCGTGCCGCTCTCTGTTATTGATGGATTCCTCCCTTATGAAATATCTGGAAGCCAGTACGAATTTATTACTAGCAGTTCGACCTGTTTTATCTGGTATTGTTCATGATCAACCCGCAGTGATACCCTGGAAGGTGATGCACTAAAAACCCCACGATGAGGCATTACGATCCTTACTCAATAACTCGCAGTACTTACGAACTTAGATATATGAAATGCACCACGGTACATTTGTCCGTACGGATTGTTGAATGAGTCCAACATTGTTTCGCATATTTCTGAAAATCATGTTAGGTAATATGCGCGATCAGTCTTTTGGAATTTTCACTAAAAGGACCCAGCACCCTTCATTGAATTTTTTGAAAAATATCTTCCAATTTGAAAAATAAAGTGTAATATAAATGTTCAACTATGTTGTTAAATTTCAAGAATGGGTGAGCAATGATAACTAAAAGAAATATAATAATTGTATATTGTTTTTGCATAAGGTAAACTGATTGAATTAAACATTTGACTGTAATCAATCTAACATATACGTATTTCCTTTCTTGATTGTGTCATGACCTCAGGCTATATATCGATCTTACGCATTCGTGAAAAGTTTAGGGGCTTTAGATATGCAGAAAAACTTTACGCACCTTGCAAAAATTAAACAAAAATAAGAGTGCGTTGCCTACCTCCTCTTTTATCCTTCTGCTTAAGAGCCCCATATACTACCTTTCTTTGGATATATGTGGTTTTATTGTGTATGAGGACATTGCTGACAATCTCAACCTTCAACTACCGGAGTAAAAATGTTTCGACTTAAGTTCGACTTGGTTATGTCTTGAGTTCCTCTCCAAGACATCGATGTCTCGTTGCGTCTCAAAACGGATTCGAGACATAGACCTTCATCTTGCTTTTATGGCCACAACAGGTAAAACGGCGTTTACTTGTCTTAAGTCGAGCCTTGTCTTGGCTTCGATGACGTTTACTTGACTTAAGATGAGCCTTGTCTTGGCTGAGATCGTCGAACCTTTTTTGGCTCATAAATGAGATTAAAATTGATGAATGAAAAATTTGTAATTATTAAATCAGTTATTTTTAATTTCAAAATTCAGAATCGGTGGGTCTGAACGAGTATAACCCTTAAAAATTTTCTTTAAAAAAATAAAAATGGTAACTTTATAGAAGGATCTCCTAAGCCGTTAAAAATACGTAAAAACAAACAACATTTTCGGTAGTATCGTCAAACAAGTATAATACAAATAGTAATCTGTAAATAAGTTGATTTATTATATATATAGTATGAAAATATACAAAATTGTTTAACCATTAGCAAAGATTAGCTTTTCTGATTGTCAGAAATAACCTTTTTGTTAGGGCAGGCATACGCTCGAAGTTATAAACCGCACGTGTTGGAGTCATAAAAATACGACTCAAGAGATAAATTTATGTCTTCGAGGAAGAAAAACTGGCCTCCAAGACATAAATTGAAGTCTGACTCTGTCTAAAATCTAAGACATGCTCAAGTCGAACTTTTCGACTTCGGCATGTCTTGATTGGGGGCAATTCAAGTCGAACTGAAGTTGAAGCATTTTTATTCGGGTACACAGTAAAAATAAACACTTAAAGTTATATTTGACTTCACTTAAGATTTTACTTAAATTAATGAAGTAACTGAATTTAAGTGTGTCAGCTATTTAGAATAAAGCACTAATTTATCTTAAATCCGAAATCAGCATTTTTCGACAGGAATAATGTAAAGTATGCTCCTAAATTTTAATATTCAATTTTAAAAGTAAGCTGAAGGTAACCTGAAATAACCTGTGAGGCTTTCTTGACCTAAAATAAATTAATATAAC
Organism: Belonocnema kinseyi; assembly: GCF_010883055.1. NCBI lineage: Eukaryota > Metazoa > Arthropoda > Insecta > Hymenoptera > Cynipidae > Belonocnema > Belonocnema kinseyi. The sequence continues at coordinate 105,046,760 of NC_046661.1, read as the reverse complement.
TTCCTGAATTTCAGCTTCGTACTACCTTGCATAGTGTTACAGAACACAACCAAAAAAAAACTTAATTTAAATTTAAAATTCGGTTTGCTTTAAGGCAGCACAAAAAGAAGTATAGGCAATTTGAAGTTTAGAAATACATCTGAACATTAAATTAAGGAAATTAAATTCTTGAAAATCAGGTGAGGACTATCTGAAATTCAGGGAGGCTCGACCTGAAATTCAGGTATGCTCGCTTTTCAATTAAGAATATATATACAATGAAAGATGATGCTTCCTTAAGTTAATACTCTGTCCTAACTGAAATTAAGGGTAAGATTCTTACTAAAAACCAGAAATTGCTCACGCCTTTCACACAGTCTTCTGCTGTTCTTATATATAGTTATTCGTTTTAGGAAATATAAAAGTTGGGTTCTAACTTGCAAGAAAATATAGGAATAGTAGTATATTCGGAAAATTTCGTTCTGTAATGTATTGAAAGAACGCTCACGTTTGCGAAGTAAGAAGTTTCGTAATAATTAAATGATTTTGATGGGTGTCATCATCCAAGTATTGGCTGATAGCTGTAACTAATTTTTCTGTAGCACTTCCCTAAAGCCGTCCCTCTCGATAGAACTCTCAGGGTATTCTCAGGCGAAATAGCCTGGTCGATTTGAGACTATCTGCATGTTCGATTTGAGTGATTTAGTCTGAAAGATAGAGAGATTTGGGTGCTTTTCAAGGTTTCTTGAGAGGTCCTTTTAAGACTGATGCGACAGTCATATAATGGTTCTTTTGTATTCGTCACGTACCGGACGAGCAGGCATATTTACAGTAGTTGGCCGTCGCTAACCCGACTCTCTCTTTTAAATTTTTCTTCAAATTATTAACACCTTTTTTTAAATCATGAATTTTTCATTATACTTATTTATAATTATAACTTGTATACTGATATACAATTTTCGAGTTGAATTAAAAAATTTTGTATTTTTTGGAATATCCCATTCCATTTACGAGAAACGCTGTACTAATTCCAATTTTAAATATTAAAAAAAAGGTAGATATCTGAAATCATCGAAACCCGTAGATTCCGAATTATTATGTTTGAGGCTGTTAACTATGAAATTAAAAAAATCTAGTTCTAAATTTTAATCCAAAAGCTTAACAAAGGACCCTTGAGTGTCGGCTACTCTATTGATATAGCTTTTCTGCTTGTTATTTATGATGGAATTCGTATTTCAATTTCAGCTTCTCTGCTTTTTATTTATGATCGTATTTTTATTTAAATTTCAGAAAGGACATTTTAAAGCCTTCAAAACATTTGAGCGAGCTACCTGGACCTTTAAATATATCTACCAGAGTGGCTACGGAGAATTTCTCAAAGCTTCTTAGAGCCCTGAGGACCTCTAGCATATACTCTGAGATTTCTATCGGTAGGAGTGAAACTAAAACTCCACGAATTATAATTCAAATTATATTCTGTGGGTGTATTTATTAAACCCTTAGCCTAATAATATACAGTTCACCATACCTGTAAAACTTAATTTCAGCAGGTGTTAATGATATTTACGTCTGAGCGACTTATATTTAGGGAGAGGCAGTTTCTATTTTAGTCAGTTAGTCAAATCTGAAATTAAGTCAAATATAACTTTAAGTATTTATTTCTACCCTAAATATTACCCTAAATTTCAGTTAGGATAGAGTATTAATTTAAGGTTACAATAGCTTTCAGTATACATATATTATTAATTGAAGAAATAGCATAACTGATTTTCAGGTCGTGCCTATGCTTCTTTTTGTAACACCTTAAAATAAGCCCAATTTTCGACTTAAGTTAGGTACTTTTTTTGGTGTGTAGAACGTGCCCTTAATGCATGTATAAAGTTCATATATATCACACCAAAAAGTGAAGACATTGCTCAATATTGATAGTTGCTGCCATTATGAATGTTGCCGAGTGGTGACAGTTTTTTATAGGCAATATTCTAGATGGTTTCATTAATATATACGTTAATTACGTAATTAATATATACAATAAGTTCTCAATTCTGTTCGCAGGGCATGTAAAAATAAATCTACACAGTCTATTTTTCAGGACACTGGAATAAATTACCGGTTTCTATTATAAATGCACCATCCCCATTTCACTTCAAACAAGAGTTAAACAACCATTTGCAGAAAGTAATAACCCAACCTTAGAAATCAGCTAATGGTAGACGTCGCTGAACAAAGTTCATGCGCTTAAAAGTTCAGCAATTATTAAAAGGCAATGAACTTCGATGTTGATAAAATATGTAATTATCCTGTCTTACGCAACCTGGTATCCTAAGACGAGTGCCTTTTTTAAATGAAAAATCGATGTAATTAAACAATATGTAATGATAAATTTTATTTGCAGAGTACACGGAGGGATATTTTACGAGATGAATTCACGGAAGCGCGTGATTTTAGAATTAAAATTTTTATGCGATTTAAAGTCTCGGAATCTATGATCGTAATGAATAGAATTCGAGACCTGAAAACAAAGGGGCGTAGCATCAATCCTTAAACTTCGAGGCCTTTAATTTAAAAGTAAGGGTTCCGAGATCTTAATTCTCGGGCCAAACAGTAATAACATCAAGGAGTAGTGCTGTGAATTAATATCTTGAAATTTCTCTCCGTGTACGTATTTAACATAATCTTTACATTTATGACATATTAGTTATGCAAAATATATCATAAAACGTAAAATAAGCGCTGAATAAGGTCTAACGGAAAATAAGTGTAAAAAAAGTTCAAGGACTCAACGTTTATGAAAGGTTGTAAAATTTTAAATATTTTTCAATTTAGATTATTGATTTACTGATATAAACCGAAAAAGCAACATATTTTTTTAACATTTCTTATTCATGAGCTAAAAGCAAAGTCGAACTGTCCTTTTCTTATGATGGTGATTGGTTTTACTCATCTTTTATCTACTTTCATTATAGAATGATCAACTGATTAATCACTAATCGTTATTTCTAGAAGAGGACAGCTCGAAATTCTCTATTTGTCCTCTCTTTCTATTCCCTAGTCCAATTCCAAAAGCTGTAGCCAGCGATCTAGTAGTATATGTCGATGCTAATAACGGATTGGTAGGTAAATCAGATTTCGCTTAAATCTACATTTTTCTAGTCGAGCCGGGGATCGCTTTAGGAATTTCGCATGATCACAATTTTTTAACATTTTTAGTAAACAGTACATGAATTAACATAAAGCAAGTACTAATTGCAAATTTTATAAAATTATTTATAAACGTATTCCTTCAAATTCTTAGAAGTCATTAAAACACAAGTTCTACAACAAGAAAAATTTCGTTCTCCAACGTACAAAAATGATTTTTCCTTTCTATTTTCATTAATTTACTTCCAGTACAGAACACTTTTAAACGCCCTAGAAAATGGCTTTCTATGATCAAATTCAAACTTAGGAAAAGTGTAGTCCTAATAGGTGGTACATTACAGGAATTTGCTCTTCCGATTGGATAAAAATTTACCGAAGTAGGGGAGGGGAATTATCGGATTTAGTGCTGGTATTCACTATTTAGCAGTAGAAGAAACAGTACAATGCACCAAAATTTTTTTACACGAGAAAGGGTTAAAATATTAACTTTAACGTTTGATAAAGAAATTAATGGTGCGGGTAAAGTAATAATTTTCTTAGACGCTAGGTCGTTAAAAAATGCGTGAAAGAAAATCCTTCATGTTCATAGATATAAAAAAGTGATATCAGAACAGATTTTAATACTAAAATGGACGTAACTTTTTAAAACATAAAAAAGTATTCTCATGGAACATAAGAAATATACGTTATCGATCACAAAAAAACATTTGCTTAAATATGTTGCGATTCCATTAAATCACAAACTGAACCAAATTTAAATATCGTTGGTAATCATGTAGAGATTATTGGAGACAGTAAATTGTTGGGGTCATTTGATAATTTAAGTATTTGTGAAAATACAGACCTACTTAATGTAACTGAATAGTTATTTGAAGATTTGGAATGTATACACGTTTCTCAAAAATCTTTTAACAAAGAAAAAAGCACTAATTAATATAAAATTATTAACTTTAGTGATCACGTATTTGTTGAGCATTAGATTGAACATGTAACCCATCACTCAATAATTCTCCGGTCTGGCACATGGATGGTAACACTGTTGACAGACATACAGTGGTTTAAGTGACTTGAGTTTTGTAATTTTCAAAAAAATGGACAATAAATACCCTCCATTTCACAAGTCGATGAAAATGATTGTTAAATTTAATGAATTACGCTTTAAATGCAGGGTAAGAGATGTTGCTTAAATAAAGAAGAGATTGCCGAAACTGAGGCCTATTTTGAGAGCAAAGTTAAATCCTCGTACAAAAAAGGCATCAAAAAGTTAGAGGAGCACTGGAAACAATGTATCAGTCTTAAAGGAGAGTATGTTGACAAACAAAGTCGAATTTCCAGAAAAAAATGGTTTTTCTTAACTTCTGGTCGGGTCCCAACCGAGCTACCTCTGACTGGGTTTTATGGACAGGAACCGGGCGGGACCCAGCCTGGCTACATATTTCTCGTATCACGTATTCCGGCGTTACTGTTGACCGGTTACTGTTTAAAATATCTATAAATAAGTCTTACACGGAAAAAAAATTCTTAAGGCGAACGAGTGAATCGAGAATATATTAAACTCAAAGAAAGTGTACGCTTGGATTAGGTAAAACGTTTAGTTAGAAGAGTTACACATTTAGTTACTTTATGTAAATTGTTCTCGTAAATCAGGAATTAGGACAAAATTGCTAAGTTCGAAAGATTATTATTTTCGACAGATTATGTATAATTGATTGATTGTATAATTGATTCCATCTTAAAATTGAAAAAAAAATTTAGTTGTTATAGAAATATATTAACTTACAGTAGCCAATTTTTCGTCTGGTATCGCGAAAATGAATTTCCCTGAAATCCGTGTAATGCATT
>NC_046661.1:105032739-105041698 GCF_010883055.1 Belonocnema kinseyi | reverse complement strand
TAGGGGTTTGACTATACGATATCCCTGGTATATGGAAAATGGTCAAGGATATTCATTTTCGCTGATCCAGGGATCTTTCTAAATTCCTTCGTTCGTTTTCAGGTAAATGTTTGGCTATAATAAGGAATAATATCCCTGTCACAGCTCAATTTTTTTACCGTGTAATATTGCTATTACTATTCATGATTTATTTCATACTTTCTTTTGTGTAACTTTTTTTGCATACAGGGAAAAAAGATTTTTATTAAATGAAGTAGGATGAATTACTTGGCTGACTTTTCTTGAAAGAAGTCACGATTTTCTTTTTACAAAAAGAATAGATTTTCTTGAATCCAGAACATAATAGAATCAGAACAATTGAATGAATCAAGTATATGCTTACTCCAAGAAAATGACTATTGAATTAATTTGTTACATTACACTTATTTGCGTAAAGTTTAATAGAATATTGAATTACGAATATAATCAGTGGCGGAAAGGCATGGAGATGCAGCCGGGATTCCCAGGCTGCACCCCCTTTGTTGGCGCCCCCTAAGCCATGCCAGGGCGCCCCAAAAAGATAATATTGTTTAAACAAATAAATATAGTTTGGATTGCAATGAAAAGAGTGGAAAGAATATCCACGATTTACACTTGTACTCCTGTAAGTAATACCAGTGAAGTAAAAAGTATCCTCCAATTTCTTTTCATCCATATTATTCCTAAGCAATTCCGCAATGCATGTTTTGGATTCTATTAAAGAAAATATTTTAAAATTGAATAATAATTTATGTATATTGAAACAGTAAAAGTGAAAGGAATATTCTTGTCATCAACTACATTACGAAATTCTAAATTAATTTCTTTCCGATGCAATCCAAAATATATTTATTGATTAAAAATGTATAGGAAACTAAATGCACTTGTTAGGGGCACCCGCTAATATATTGATTTTGTACAAATGTTAACTTTCGATGGCGCCTATACGTACTTTAAGGGAGTTTCCAGATCAACTTATTTGTGTAAAAAATATTACTACATTTTCGCTTAAAAATATGAAAGGGGGAAACTCTTTAATTTATTACAAAATCTCGAAGAATTATCGGCTGTATTTAATTATTTCAGTAACTGTTATGTTTGAACTCAATTTTTATATTAAAATGAATACTTATAAGTCGTAACTTTCTGTAAAACAAGTTATTAACTTCCATTTCAACAGTTCGGATCAAAGGATATATTTCATTATTTTGAAAATTGTGCGGGCATATTTTTATTGCTTTCAAATTTCAGCGCGTCTAGGGTGCGCGACTTTTGGATCTTGCGCTTCGCGCTTGATAATGTATTTTCTTCACGCTGCATGCTCGGTCATTGTACTTCCCCACATTTGCGCACATCATTTTGAAAATGAAAGGTCAATGCATCGACAAAACTGTAATTTGGTGATTGCGAATTATCTTTTGTTAAAGCTCCTTTGGTTTTAGCGAACACATTCTCATCACGCATCTCGTTTTTCGCCCTCGATTTTTTCCAAAATGCGAACTTTTCTACCATACATACAATACTATTATATCAAATGTATATTAAATTTATTTTTGTTCCTCGGACCGAGATTGCTTATTCAGTCATTGCAAAATAAAGTACAACTTTTTTTTGTAAAGAATAATGCAATATTTTTGTTCCTTATTTCTACATTTTATTTTCAGCTACCCTGAAAAATGTATCGCTGCAATCAATTTATTTTATTATTATACAAATTAAATTTTTTATTTTCAATATTTTTTTAAAGATTAAAACGAAGCTTAAAATAAAAACAACGCGTACCATACAAAATGTTTAATGAAGAATTTGGAGCTCTGTTGTGGGTGACTTGTAACTTGCCTATTTAGACTACGAAACAGAATTGTTTATTTTTTATTATGTTTGTTGTGTGATCAAAATTTGATTTTTCGAAAAAAATGCAAAACGTTGTTATGGCAGGTGGGGGAGGGGGGGAGTTTCACACACATCTAATGCGTTCACGTTCTCCTTAAATATAGTTTTTCCTTTTCTTCGAAGACCTTTTTTTTAGGAATCGCCCCCAGTATTGGATCCCTGGCTGGCTACAGCGGTGACGCCGCCTTCTTTGCTTCTCGGCGGCAACGGGGCGACGTGATGGCCTAGTTTAGTATTTTTGCTGGCATCCTACCGATAGAAATCTCAGAGTATATGCTAAAGATTCTCAAGACTCTGAAAAGCTGTGAGAAATTCTCCGCAGGCACTGAGGTAGATATATCTAAAACTGCAAGTAGCTCGTTTAAATATTTTAAAGGCTTTAAAATGTCCTTTCCAAAACAGAAATCAAAATAGAATCATAAATAACAAGCAGTGTGGCATTATTGAAATAAAAATACGATCATAAATAACAAGCAGAGAGGCTATCTCGATAGAGTAGCCGACACTTAAGGGTCCTTATTCCAACTTTCGGATTAAAGTTTAGAAACATATTTTTCTAAATTTCATAGTTAACATCCTAACACATAATAATTCGGAATCTACGGGTTTCGATGATTTCAGATATCTAACTTTTTTAAATGTTTAAAATTGGAATAGAACGTTTCTCGTAAATGGAATGAGATACGCCAAAAAGACAATATTTTTCAATTAAAACTCGAAAATTATGTATTGGTATATAACATATATAGCTTGAGAAATACAAAATAACCATTATATGGTTCATATAATGGTTCATTGAGTGAATTGTTAAAAATGACATACTTCAGACCATTGGATTCAGATGCTGGATAAATCCTTCATTTCCATTCTTCGACGTTTCGAAAACTATACGTTTTCCTCATCAGGATAAACTCGTATAGACAAAAGTTCCTTATTGTATCATGTTAAGTAATATTGTTGTTCCAGAATTCTCCTTTTCTCAATTGTTCTATGAGAAAAATGGCAAAAAATAGATATAATTGGAATCTGTTGAATTTAAACACAAAAAAAGAAATATGTGATTTCTATTAAAAGTAGGGTTATGAATTGAAACAAGTTCTACATTTACCTTTGAGTGATCTTAATTTTAGATTAATTAGTTAAATGAATTTCATTAAGTGTTCTTTTAAAATCCATTAAATTATTGAAAAGTTTATTGTGGCGAAAGAAATTTAGATTTAAATATTAATGATATTGTGTGTAAAGCTAAGTTATTTTCGGAGTTTTTAAATGTACTTAAATGTCATAGTGTAATTGCCAAAGCTATACCAAAGTTGAAGTATATATTTTGTATTTAGACGTGACTGCAAAAGCAGTACGCTTAGGGACAGCAGAAAAGGATAGATACATTCCTAAGTTAGGAGGCTCTTTGGCATAGGTCAACGGGCGACCAGGGCCTTTTGAGACAGGCTAGCGAAACTACGTGAAATATTGACATTTTTCTCCGCTTATCGACGCAATACAGATTTTCCCATTCTTATCAAATTTGGCAATGTTTATGCAATTAATTTGGTTTCCTTTCACATTTCTTTTAAATTAAGTACGGATTGCTTACAAATAAAAATTGTTTAAACATTGACACGACGTTTTTAACTAAATTTACTACCCAAAATCATTCAATATTATGCTTAATTTATAATTTTTAACATTATACTTTTCAACAGATTTCAGTGTAATTGAACGGATTTCAACAATTTCAATTTTAAGAGAATACTTATAACGATTTTAAAACATCACATAAGATTTCCAAAATGCCCAGAAATAAATCTCGAAGATTTGAAGACAATTTTAGTGGTAATTTAAGTTAGTTTAAAAGATATTTCCGAATTTTTAAATTTTAAAATAGATCAAAAACATTTTAATACTTTTAAAGACTAATGAAAATTTATTAAATATTTAAATTTTTTCCAAGGTTTGAACGGTCCTAACAATCTTCCAAACTGTTTTTAATTTTTCCTAAAATGTTGCAAACTCTTCTAAAAGAAAAATTTATTTAAAATTGTCTAGATTCTTTTTTTTACATACCTAAAATAATCCGAAATCTTCTCGGCTAATGAAGAAACGCAACCTTATGCATTAATGTAGCTACAAGCAGCTATTATTAAAAAAAAGGTGGTGAAGTTTGAATTTATAATGATGTGCACAATGCTTTCCAATTGATTAAGCGAAGTAAAAGTTTCATCAAAATTACTTCAAGCAGAAAATATAGATTTAAGTCGTGCATTTGAAATCTCAACACTGCAAGGAAACATTCGAAAAAGTACAGACTTGAATATGAAAAGTGTAAGAAAGAGGCTACACAAATATCCCAAAAATGGGGTATTGAACCAGTCTTTGTAGAAAAACGAATGCCAAAGCGTAAGAAACATTTTCATACATAGTTGACAGAGAAATGACAGATTCGATATCATGAGTATTTCACAAAAGAAGTCCCCTTGCAAGTCACCAACTTTATCCCATTTTTAAATAGTAACGGGTTCAATGAGACGTTAACAGTAAAAGATGTTTTCCGCACTTTACTCATTAAATACAGCTTCATGGAAAGCTATTTTTCAGAAGTAATCCCTTAAGAATGTATTTAACTCTTCATATTACAGTATAGCAACTTGCGAAAGGACTTTCAGCAAATTCAAAATTATAAAATCCTATTTAAGGAATAGAATGCATCAAAGTCGATTCTTAATTCAATCTTTACTGGAAATTGAACTTGATGATGCGAGATATATATTTTTTTAAATGTATTTCAACTACACTTATACGCTGATTGCCTTTTAATTTTATAAGAGGGGCCTCCTAAACCTTTCTGCGGTGGGGCCTACACGGTTGTAGTTACGCCGCTGCCAGGATGCTGGCTTTAATATAGTTACTTCAGTTTCTGACGGAGGTTCATCGAATCAATCGGCCATAAACACTCTCCTTATAGATACAGCCAGGCTCATGGGCGAGGAGCATGTGTATAGATGTAAGTCACCATTGCCTTTGACAAATTTTGTATTCTTAACTGTTTTTGAAATAATTATTGAACATATTTTTTTTCAGACGGTACCTACATTGTTCATGAACTGGAGATAATTCCTCTGTTCGATTTACCTCATATGATCAAATGTGTGAGGAATAATTTATTAGACAAAAACTTGAAGCTTAAGTGGAAGGAGGGAAAGTCAGAGTCGGCAAGGACCTTCGCAGAATGGAAACACATAATTACTACATATGAAATAGACGTTTATGGTGGCCAACAGAGGAGATACCTACCGAGATTAACGGACCGTCACATTTATCTCGAGAAAATAAAGGAAATGCGCGTTAACATGGCGACTCAAGTAGTCAGTCTCTCTTTGGCTTCACGCGTGGATGGGCTAGCGGGTGGACCAGGTTCGCAATGCATTTTATACTTTTATATTCCTAGCGGATTTTTTATTTGCGCACGCAATGCTGAATGTTAAGGAAAGCAATGTGGAGGAGATTCCCTATAATTTTTTGTTTTAATGGAATTATTAATTAGTTTCGTTATTTACTTATAGGACGTTGTACTGCTTTTGCAAATCTGGCAGTAATTTTCAACAACAAAGATTCAAATAATTTGAAAATATTTACGACAGATTATAAATATTTCCAAAGATTTTTAATAATATTGAAAATTTCGAAATATTTCGAATTATTTAAAGATATTTTACAACGATTCCTAAATATTCCTTAATATATATGAATTTGAAAGGTTTCAAAATTTTTTAAAGATTTGAAAAAAATTTCGGAAGGTTTCAGAAAGACAAAATTTTTTTTTAATTCTAAAGTATTTCACAAAGATTTAAAAATATATCAAAACCTTTTAAAAATATTTCACCAAGATTCTTAATAATTCCAAAAATTTCGAAAGATTTGGAAAATTCTAAAAGATTTTAAAACATTGCGAATAATTTAAAAACATTTTAAACCGATTTCTAAATATTTCTAAAGATTTAAGAAAATTTTCTAAGGATTTAAAAATATTTATAAAGCCTTTCAAACTATTTTGAAAGATTTCAAACATTTAAAAAGATTTACAGCAAACTTTCAAAATATTTAACAAAAATTAAAATTCTTGTAAATCGCGTAAATATATTCTTTCGTTATTTACTTGTGGGACGTTGTACTACTCTTGGAAATCTGGCAGTACCGAAGGAAGGGAAGAACACAGCGTGGTAGTTATTCTTCGGCAATAAGTTGACGGACTCTTTTAACAGCAAAGTTCGAAATTATCCACGCAGCGAGTATCGCACGTTGCTTACAGACTAGTTTCCATCTGCAGTTTTTCAAGGAAGCGTATCAGAAAATTTCCCTAATGAGGTTTGTTGATCCCGAGACTAAATTGTCTGTTTCCAGACAATTCCCAGCTTTAAAGAATCTGAAGCTAAGTCTTCGTGGATTCGAACTTCTCTGGAATAAATTGAAAGCTCTCGGCTTCAAAAGCTTGAAAACTGCCTACATCAATCAGGATCCTCTCGAAAACTTCTTCTCGCAAATCCGTGATTGTGGGCGAACAACCGAAAGCCAAATTGTTATCAATTTGTAGTTCAAAATGCATTGATGATGCGGGATCATTTCTGGAAATGTAACGGTGCTTCTTTAGCGTTCACACATTTGAAAATGATCAGCACATGCTTCCTTCGTGCCCCCTCCCACCCATACAACACAAGATTCGCTCTTCAAAAAAAGATCCTATTTCTGAGAAGAGTTCAATTTCTACTGATACACAGACCCTTCTGCCAGAACTTAAGGAGAAAATTCCAGAAGTAACCTTTTTGTCTTTCATATGCTACAAGTTGGTCAGGGAGCTCACAAGTGGGTGGCAGGGTCATTTCGCGACTCGGAGAAATGCATACGGATGTGAAAAGTTTTCTGCGAAGAATGATGAGTAACATCTACACATCACTGAGAGTTAGGCAAGTTGCGTATCTATCACTTCGACGTGAGGTCGGAAGTGATCGCGAAACTTGTCGAACTCACAAGGAAAAAGTCCTGCATACATTTCTCCATTGTTGTATAACAAAGTACATCCAATCGACAGCAGCTTAATTAACAGCCATTTTAAAAGACAAGCTGTCATTTGATCTGCAGAAATATCAAAATTCGAATGAGTTTCTGGAAAGAGCTGTGAAGACGTTTGGAAGCTCAATTAAAAGCAAGCATACGTTTTCCACTCTCTCCAAGAAGTAAGATGTGCTTTCAATTTCATTCTCGTTTGGAATTTTAGTTTGTATGTTTAGAAGGTCATTTATCATGAAATTTTCGTTTAAGATTGTTTATGTACGTTTGAAATGTTATTCGTTACAAAATTTAAGTTTCACATGGTTTCTGTACGTTTTGAGTATTAACTTAAGTAAGTTTCACTTAAGTTATGTTAAAGTTATGTTAACTTTCGTCAAGTTAAATATTGAAAACATTTTTTTTCGAAATTTGAAAATTCGATGTTTGGCTATCCATAGTACTCAGAAACAACAACAATGTATTCTAATTAATGTTATCGATAAAATCAAAATGATCAAAATTAGGGTAATTTCAAAATGTAAACTAAAACGAAAATTGATATTTTATGCTAAACAACGCACGATATGGAAGAAAGTAAAGAGAAAAAATGTTGTTTTTTTGGAAGCTTTAACATTTTATCATAACAACTTTTTGAGTTTTTTTTGAAAAGTCGAAAAATCAATTGTAGATCGCACAACAAAAATATTGAGATAATCTTTTTCGAAATCTGAAAATTCTTTGAACGGTTTTCCATAGTACTCAGAAACACAATAAATTTTTCCTTATGACTTTTGTAAAATGTTATCATAAAAAATGTTTGCATTCTTTCGAAAATTTGAACTCGCAAAAAAATACTAATGAAAATAAAAAATAAAATTTTTTGAAAAGGGAAGTAAGGTTCAAAGAAAAATATATATACAAAAGTTGTTCACCCAAGAAGAATCTACACATTTGTTGTTAGCAATTTTAGATAGGAAATGTCGACACAAGGCAAATAAGCGACATAAGATACGAAAAGAAATCAAGAAACAAAGGTTGTTCACCCAAGATGAATCTTCACATTTGTTATTGATAATTTTTAGTCTGACGTGTAGATTTATTTTAAATCGTAAAACATAAGATTGGGAATTAAAAAAATTAAATTTTTGAAAAAACGACACACGAGACGAAAAACACAAAAATACTAAAGTTATTCAACCAAAAATTATCTAGAAAATTGTTACAAGCTCTTGTTACAGAAATATATCTAAAATAAAAAATTAGCTGTTTGGAAAAAGGACACTAGCTATAATAACATCATATTTAACAACATGTTTTGCCTAAATTATATACAAATTTTCTCCAAATTACCTTACGCTAGAAGAAAAGAAGATGGACATTCGCTAGATTGAAAAGAAGAAAATTAAATTCATGGGAAATAGACATAATAAGTTGCAATTGATAACAATTTTTACATTCTCATCCTGATGAGAAGGTATTGGTTTTATGTAAAATTTGATAATGTCAGTTTTCATTAAATCTCCACATTGTAAGAGCCATTGAGTCAAAAAAACTATTTTTACTGTTTGTAATATCGTGTACTCACGATAACACGATTTCTAATTCGTCCGATTTGTATGGAATTTTTCTATTTGTTATCTGTGTACTATGATACTTAATTTTTCCAAAAAGGAAATTAAAATTTTTTTAAAATTATTTTTAAACTAACTGTAACCATAACCTTAACTTGATTAGAAAATAAAAATTCAAATGTACCTATTATATCTTCGTGTATTCATTTCTATTTACTGAAAAAGGCAAACTGAAGTTAATGAGAAACAAAGAATGAAAAACAGCATGCGTATTATTATTAATTTCTCATTTTGCGTTTCTCATTTACTTCATTTACTTCATTTTCTCTTACTTCTTTCTTTTTTGTTAAATTATTTTAGGATTCAATCAAATTCTACATTAACGTTCCTGCTTAAAAGTGAAAATTCAAATTTAACTTTACATCTTCGTGTAT
>NC_046661.1:105026637-105032639 GCF_010883055.1 Belonocnema kinseyi | reverse complement strand
ATGGAAAGCGAAAGAGAGTTGCTCACTCATAAATTAACATTTTTCCTGAACGTGCTTAGACGAACCGAAGTAAATTGTCAAAATAGCTGTTCCTGCGAAATCCGTCAACCCTGACGCTTTAGAGATCTATGTTCTCTAAACTAATTTATTTTTACCCTTTCATCCAGACTTAGTTCTTCTTCCTTAATGCTAATACAAATAAAATTCAAGGACTTACAAAAGTCTTAAAAATAAATTTACAATAAATGACTAAACCGCCCTGGCGGACCGAAGACATTTTTCAAGCTTATCTCTAAAGGCAAATAAAATACCATACTTCCTGAGTAAATGTACGCCCTTTCTCAAGGTCTCTTCTTAAAGATTATTAGCTCTGTACGCGAAAACTTTGTATTTTGAAGAATTCTAAAACCTTCCGCCGTAAAATCGTTGTAAATTTCCCTGCGAACTTATCCGAAAGTTCCCGCATAAAAGATCCGATTAATTTAATCGAATACGATCAAGCGAGAAGCAACCGCGATAGTCGCTCGTTACACCTCCGCTCTCAATAATAATTAATAATAAATTTCCTAAATAAATTAAACTATCTATTAGTGAATCTTCTGTGAGATACTGTTGTACGGATTAAGCAAGTGGCTCACCTCAGGTGTTTTAAGCTAACCGAATATCTAAGGAATTTTCGATAAAAAATTTCAAGTGTCTAAAATTACAAGAGAATACGTAAGAATGAAGATGGCCAAAAACTAGCGACGGACTTGGATTGTTGGAAAACCAACCCTGTTTCCAGCTTGTCCAATGAAACTTGACAAAATTTCAGAGATTCGTTTAGGAATAGACACAGCATAAAAAATCTTTTTTTTTAAAATAAGACCTGATGAAGTAATTGTACGTATTTTAGAAATTTTGACTTGTGCAGTATATAAGCGAGTCCCAGTCGCTTAACTCTCACTTCCCCCTTCTTTAAAGAGACATTTTTTGAGAGTTTTTTTAGAAATGAAGTAGGAATAATAATTAAAATTATTTAAGAGGAATAAAAGTTAAATGACAAGATATATTCTGATAGATCCTCCATAGCCTTGGGTTGTTGCGAATTATCATCCTGACGGAAAATTTGTTGAAACTCAGATTCTATCGATGGCCAGAAGATCTGGTTGATCTCATTTCTGGTCTCAGCAGTTAATTTATAATATGATGGCATAAATAAGAGAAGATTATCGTCGGGTATGAACAGTTTATACTCCGAAATTTTATGAAATAAATTCCGTAGATTGGGGGTAGTGTATTGTCTTGGTCAGCAGACACGCCAATCTTGTTTCATTCTGAGTTTTTTTTTGTTTTGGAAAGTACGGATGATTTTCTTTTGCAATTTCGCTCTGCTCTAATTTTTAGGTCTTAAATTATTGATGGTAAAACTTTAACATTTTACAATTCCAGGTTCCGTATATTCCCGTATTATATAACCATTTTTAAAGTGGTCAATATAATAATAATCAATAATTTTCGGTGCGAGTACAATCGACAGGGATCGCCTCACGACAACAGGAACTGTTAGCCCCGTTCTGATCCATGGTGTAAGTATTACAGTCCCTGTCACAATCGACCAAGATCGCCTCACGACAGCAGTAATCCGACAAATCAAATAAATATGTGACCTCATCCACGGTGTGAGTAGTGCAGTCCCTGCCATCATCGACAGGGATCGCCTCACGACCACAGGAGATGTTTGTCCCATCCTCACCCATGGTGTGAGTAGTGCAGTCCCTGCCACAATCGACAGGGATCGCCTCATGACAGCAGGGAGACCCGAGAAAAGCATTCTCGATGCGACTGTCGTTTTCTTTCTATTTAGAAGAAGAATGAAGAAACACAGGTGTTCGATTAAAAGAAATTATCACCTTATGTACGGGGTTGAAGGGAGACTCGTGTCTGTCGATTTTGTCGTTAAAAGTCGCGTCATCCTCGGGTCTGCATCGGTCTTGCGTTTCCTCGACGCTGAGATTTTGAGAAGGAGCATTTGAATTTGAATTTGCAACACCTCTTTTGTAAACAATCTAATAAGTATAATCAGTTAATCAATACTTTGAATTCGAAATCTTGAGGTTATCAAGTCATACAATTGGCACGTGGATAGTCTATAATGTAAACTTCTTCCCATATAAGTACGGACGAAAATTTTCAACGGAGAACGAAATTGCCAGAAACTCTTTTTTTTTTACTGTCGATTACCTTATTACAGTGTCTGATAACGTTCTAGAGGCATAAGCGGCCGAGAGGATGTCTCCAGCAAAATCTTGATTCAAATGCCCTCTCATTCAAAGCGTCATGAGGATAATACACAAAAAATAACAAATAGAGAAACTAATACATTTATCAGAAAATAAGAAATTCCTTATTGAAGTCTCGGTATCGTAATAGAGTATGTTGGCACATAATTTCTTTTAATTTATTAAGGATTCATGTTAACTATCGGTCCATCTGAACTGGATTTTCTTTTTCGATAAGGACGAAAGAGCTTTTGATATATTTGAAAAATAAAGAATTAATTGTATTCGAAAAAGGATTTAGGGATTCCGAACAATCTTTACAATGAGTTCAAAAGTTCTTATAGGTATCAACCTGAAAATTCTGGAAATAAAGTTCAGCCTCCCCTTGAATCTTTGAATAAAATTTTTGTTTCTATAATTATACAATATTGCACTCGCTTGCAAAGATCTGAAAAAAAATATAACTCCCGCAGTAAAGGTTAAAGTGAGTTTCACAATGATTTTAGAGCAGCTATGTCACTCTTCTTCAAAATACCCGAAGATGCCTTATGAGCAAAATAGCAAAGAATCTTCGATCAACTATTCTAATCTAATTGAAATATAAATATTCGCAAATAAGTATATCTTTCGGCCTAGCTAATTGTTACCCAGTGGGCACAAAAGTCCTGAACTTGTCCTATATAAGTCTTTCGGCGTACGTCTCAAAGACGTCCTGAGGACCTTTTCAAGACATGAAAAGATTAAAAAAATGTCTTAAAGACGTCAAATTATATGACAGAAGTACATTCTAAGGACGTCTTTAGGACGTCCCAGGGCCCACTTGGTATTTCTTTTTTATTTGCCGACAACTAATTTGAGTCAAGTCGTCTATGTCTCTACAAAAATTTAGTTTCTTTCTCTATTAAGAACTTGGGATCCTATTTTATAGTCTATCGGTTTAACATACATACATTGTACAAAATGTTTGCATTTTTAATATAGATTTGTATATTATGTCTAAAATTCTATCTATGAAATAGCAATTAAGAGGCTGCATAGTAAATTTCATATACATGTATATTGGTCAACTCTTAGTAAAGTCAGGTAATTTCACTTCAAACAAATGAAAAGTAATTTTGGCAGTAATTTTCAATTCTAAATAATAAAACATAATATTTTTTCTAGTTAATCATAAATTGTACGTGGTTTTTAAGTGGAAAATTTCATTTTAGCGAATTATTAAGACACCCATATAAAACTTCTGATGTTTACAGTGAATTCTGTGGAAAATTCCACTCGTACGTTGCTCTTTGATTATAAATATGAATTTAGTCAATCAATTTGGAAGTTATTACTTTAGTTTTGAATATTTGAAAAGATTTAGATGCGTCTAAGAACTTTTCACTTTCGTTCACTCTGTTTTACTACACCTGTATATCAATTTTACAAGATGATGCTATATTAAATTTACTACTCGTATATACATATTACTTCCATTACATTTATAGTAAAATCGCTATAGAAATTTCTGACAGTGTAAATCGTAGTTACTTTCTATATTATTCTCTATGCGAGTCCAGTGTCTTTCCATCTCTTATGACTATCTCATTTTCTTAGATTCAATTTATTTTAAAATTCTTTTTTTTGTACCTTAAATTATACATTTTGTTATTGTTTCCGAGCGATTTTAGTTATAATAAATTTACAGAGGTATCTCCTTATTAAGTGCCGTGAGCTAAATATATTAAAACAAATACTTGTCTACAGATTAATGAAAATAATAGAGAAAGATATGAGAAGCCCCATGTGGTTTTATGGTCGGAAAATAATTAACGGATGAATAAATAAAAATTGTCTGTGTATTTGCTAACCTAAAAAAAAGCGATTGACAAGGTGGATAAAAATAAACCTTGCAAGGCCTGAATAGTACAGAGTAAACTGATGACTGCGGCTAGCAATAAAAATAATATATGCAGATAACAGAGCGAATATGAGGTTTTAACTTTCGCAGATGATAAGAAAGTTATTTTGGCAGAGTCTATAGAAGACTTGCAAGAATTTTTAGCAACTGAATACTTTAGCCTGAAGAACATGGGCCTTAAGATTAACATAAGTAACACAAAATTTACGTTGTATGAAAAAAAGGTGTGCAAATAACAAAATGCAACATTGCTCTAAACGATGAGAAGATAGAACAAGTTAATCAGTACTTATGACTTGGTAATTTATTTTATACTACAGACAGAGGAATCGATGCAGAGATAGATATGCGTATGAATGAAGGTAAGAAGGTGCTCAGCAGAGTAGGAGCCATATTATTAGAAGTAAAAAATATTACAAATAAAGCTAATTTGGTAATATATAATTCTGGTTCAAAAGTTCAAAAAAAATTCATTAAGGTACTTTGGGTATTTTGAAATAATTTAAAATGAACCACTGAGAAATATGTATATCAACGTAAAGTAAATGACAGCGTACCTATAGGCAGGCCTGCAGGGGTGTCGCAGCCGTGTGAGCTGGGTAGGCTTGAGCCCACCTATGAAATTGTATGGGTGGGCTCCGCATACCCAACAAACCACTAAATCTAATAATAAAATGAACCCAATATTTATCTTAAATTTATATTTTTGAACATATTTTCGGTGAGCCCACCCATGACAAAATTTGTGCCGACGCCCCTGCAGGCCAGAGAAAAGATGGTGAGGGTGTGTGTATGAGACCCTGATTTTAAAAGATATAAAAAACATTGAAACAAAAGAGCTGGGATATGGAAATGTACAGACGTAAAATAAGCTAAAAAAGGTAAGCACAATTTTGCACACTACACTATATTTTCAGAAATGACCTTTCCCTTAATAAAATAAGGGTTTGCATTTCCGTACTCAAAACACTCTGGCCGAAGCTACCTAGGTCCTTTCCCGTAGTCCTTCTCTCGATGTCCTTCGACGATCCTTGAAGAAAGATCCTTAGCTGGTGAAAATGCTTCAGACAGCAGCTCAGGAACGCAGGCATCAAAAATCATTAGCAAGGTTGTTATATAAATATTTATATAATCCGGAACAGGGAGGAATAGGCAACAGGGTTTTAATATAAAATTTTATATAAACAGGAACAGGCAGGAATACACAAATCGGCAGCAGGTCAGCAATGTGGCAGGAACACAGAAATCATCCGTAAAGAGGCAGGAACATAGGAACGATGAAGGAAAATCGCAGCAACCGATATCAGAAACTCAAACAAATTTGAATTGCATGAGCGATTGTTGACTGTATTCGATGAGTATGAAGCTACGTTATTTACGCAAAATAAATATGTGATAGTCTTTTTAAATTAAATTTTCAAAATTATAACGGCACATACTAATAAAAATTGAAATTGTCTCCAAAAATTACATTTTTTCACGGACAAACAAAAATGTCAGTTAAAAACTAAGAATGTTTATTTTTAAAAAAACTTTCAGGTCTAAGATTCACTGGGAATAGTTCGTTGTTTTTTTCTTATCAGCTTAGAACGAAGAAGTTTAGCGTACAGTGGGACCTCGTTTGTGTCGCAAACGTCCCTTCCGGTCGTTTCAGAGGCGTACTTAGGTCAGTGTTGCCAGATGGTCGGAACGGTTTATCCCCTACTCGAACCTCATTTATCCCTAGATATTGACTGAGCTCCCTAGATCTGCGAATCAAGAAAAAAAAACTGATGCTTTGCTCGTGCATGTTGTATAAATAAAAGAAAAAATGTAGATAATTGTATTTGGTTATAAAATAC
>NC_046661.1:105024450-105026537 GCF_010883055.1 Belonocnema kinseyi | reverse complement strand
AACAACATTTATTTCTCAACTAAAAGTTGCCAAAAAGAATGTCAAACTTCAGCAGTTCAATTGTTTTAGTTTGAAATATTTACGCACGTTTATGTTGGTACAAACTGCTTAAAAATCCCTAAATCTAGGGATCAAATCCCCAATCTGGCAACACTGACTTAGGTAGCTTGATTTATAACATACCACTGATATGTACGAGACATGACCAGACACCATTAGGAACAGCACTGTATTGTAGGACGCGCGCAACTTTTTGACGTAATTTCCGCTTCACGAGCGAGGTTTTGAGGAGTCACGTGACCACGACACGAAGACGAAAGCGACACTAAGGAGTGTGGTACAACGAGGTCCCACTGTATTTACGAATTTCTCGCACATGAAAAATATTTTAATTTTTCCCACACCAAACTATCCCGGAAACGAGCCTCCATATATGTTAAGGGCCGCGCAAGTCGAAGGCGCGGACCTTATCTGATTAGCCGAGTTCAGTCAATGTTAATGCTAAAAAGGAAACGGGAAATTGAAATGTCAAATAAAATGAAACATGAATAAGATATAGAAATGACCAAAGGATTTATTAAATAAACTCTCCCACAACTAAGTCCGGACTCACAATTTAAGGACGTGAACTCTACTCCAAATTTTAGGGCCGAGTACAAAATCTACAGCTCAACGAAGGAAGCTGCAGATGGTTTTCGAGTAGAGTATAATCTGCGTAGTCTCCGTTCAATCGCACTCCACACACCCCGTCACTCCACCCTCAAGCATCTCCACTTTCAGTTTCAGGCCCCGTCGGGGTGGTTCCACTTTCCGGAGTTACACGATTGGAAAAGGACGCACCCCGAAGACACCCGAACTTTTCAAGTTAAATCTGGTATTTTTATGGATATCGAAAGCGGAAGAGAGTTTCACACTCATAAATTAACAACTTTCCTGAACTTTCTTTCATAAATAAATTCAACAACTTTCTTTCTTTTTTGTTAAATTATTTTAGGATTCAATCAAATTCTACATTAACGTTCCTGCTTAAAAGTGAAAATTCAAATTTAACTTTACATCTTCGTGTATTGATTTCTTTTCAATGAAAAAAGGCAAAATGAAGATAATGAGAAACAAGGTTACACGATGGGAAAAGGACCCTCCCCGAAGACATCCGAACTCTTTCCAGTTAAATCTGGTATTTTTATGGATATGGAAAGCGAAAGAGAGTTGCTCACTCATAAATTAACATTTTTCCTGAACGTGCTTAGACGAACCGAAGTAAATTGTCAAAATAGCTGTTCCTGCGAAATCTGTTAACCCTGACCCCTTAGAGACTTATGTTCTCTAAACTAATTTATTTTTACCCTTTCATCCAGACTTAGTTCTTCTTCCTTAATGCTAATACAAATAAAATTCAAGGACTTACAAAAGTCTTAAAACTAGATTTACAATAAATGAATAAACCGCCGAAGCCATTCTTCATGGTTATCTCTGAAGGCAAATAAAATAACATAGTTGCTAAGTAAATGTACGCCCTTTACCAAGGTTTCTTCTTACAGATTATTAGTTCTGTACGTGAGAACTTTGTATTTCGAAGAATTCTGAAATCTTCCGTTACAAAATCGTTGTAAATTTCCCCGCGAACTTATTCGAAAGTTCCGGCATAAAATATTCGATTAATTTGATCGAATGCGATCGAGCGAGAAGCAATCGCGATAGTCGCTCGTTACAGCATTTCTACAAAGGGTCCATGGACAGTGTGGGAACCTTGAAGTATGTCGCCATTTTAAGTTCTGGTTCACTGAAGTCGGCACGATTTTTAAAGTTACACAAACGCAGATCCATAAAAAGGTATGAATCGAGCTATAAATTTATTAAAATAATACATAAAAATAAAAGCTATTAACCCATACATTTGAGGGGAGAGTTAATTCTTTGGAATAAATAAATAAAACCAGAAGCTATCAACCCACGATCTCAGGGGGATGCTTATTTATTTAAATGCATGAATAATACAATAACCTCAACTTGCATACAGGGGAGTATTTTATTTTATTTTAAAAAATTTGAAAAAAACTAAAAAACACCCATACCTAGAAGAATCT
>NC_046661.1:105017461-105024350 GCF_010883055.1 Belonocnema kinseyi | reverse complement strand
AAAAACTATCCCCTCGGATGTTTGGGTTGCAAAGAAAAAAAAAACTATTGCGATTATCCCGGGACCTTGTATAGGGAAATTTAACACAGGATCCGAATTTCAAAAATTTAAAAGTTGATTTTGCTGTTTTTTCGATTTTTTTAAAAAGTAACTGAATCGGGACCCAATGGGGTCTTCACGGGTACTTTGTAGAGGCTACATTCGGGTCCTTCGGTCCGCCATGGTTTTTAAAGGATCTGCGTTTGTGTAGTTTTAAAATTCGCGCCGACCTCGGTGAACCAGAACTTAAAATGGCGGCATACTGCAGGTTTCCCACACTGTCCCTGGACCCTTTGTAGGAATGCTCAAACGTCAGCGCCATCACTGTCATAACTCTAAAGCATATCTCGTGATTACGCGAATTTCTCTTGGATAAAGTTTTGACAGAGCTTACTGATTGCGAAAACATAGTAAAAAAAAATTGAAAACGTTCACAATTGATTATTTTGCGTTGTAAGTCTTTTGCAAAATTACACGTTCAGAATCTAGCGGTGTAGAACTGAGGCTTTCCCGTGTAGGCGAATTTAGCCGGGACTTATTTCCCGTGGATTTATGATCAGAGTCCGAGCTAATTCACAAGGCTAAAAGATACGTAAGGGCAAGTGATCTTTTCGTTTGTCAATTCGCACTGCACTCGGTCACTTTTACCACGCAAAAAAGACACAAAGTTCTTTAGATTCTCATTCATGTGTACGAGGTCTGTTCAAAAAATACGCGGATTGAGGTCATAAAAAAATGTACTTTATTTGGAAGTTACACGTCTGGGTCTCCTTCAAAATACTCTCCTACCCAACGCACACACTTATCCCAACGGTGTTTCCACTTGTTGAAACAGTCCTGGTACGCTTCTTTTGTGATGGCTTTCAGCTCCTTCGTCGCATTTGCCTTAATCTCCGAAATCGTCTCAAATTTTCTTCTTTTGAGGGTTCTTTTTTAGTTTTGGGAACAAGAAAGAGTAACAAGGAGCAAGGTCAGGTGAGTATGGGAAATGGGGAAGAACAGTAATCGAGTGTTTGGCCAAAAACTCATGAGTTCTGAGTGCTGAGTGAGCTGGAGTCGGTCATCGGGCGTGGAACAAATTTCGCATTGACGCGGTGCATCTTCAATTTTCCGATCAAAATCTCGTAACAATATCCAACTGATATCCCACACTCTTCGGAAAGCTCCCTAATGGTCAGTGTCGATTTTCGCGCACCAGGGTGTTGATTTTGTCAACGTGTAGGTCGTCAGTTGACGTTGAAGGACGCCCAGGACGCTCATAATCGTCAATCGGCTGTCGGCCACCATTGAAACGTTCATGCCACTTGAAACATGCAGTAGGCTTCATGGCAATATCACCGTAGGCCGTTTTGAGCATGGCAAATGTTTCAGTTGCAGATTTCCCGAGTTTCACACAAAATTTCACAGCAATTCGTTGCTCTTTCAGGCTGTCCATTTGACAATCCGCCAAACCAACAAAAAACCACTCTTTACTTAAAACCGTGTAGCTTATCAACAAATGAAGATATCTGCAACTGGATTACCGCGTTTTAAACAGCTGATCTGTGCAAACTTAGCGAAACCAAGCGGATTCTCCTGAAACCGACTCGAATCGCAAAATTCAAACAGTCCGCATATTTTATGAACAGACCTCGTATGCTGATGACGTATTGCCTTTCTTGTACAACTTTTAGGACACGCAAATTGTTTTGCGTATCTTTTTCTGTTGTCTTTTTCAACTTTTTCGAGTTCCCTTATCTATAAATAGTCAATTTTTGCAATCAATATCAATAATTAATAGATTTTATTAAAACAGATGCAGCTTTCTCTCACGAATCCAACGATACCAAAAACTAATTCCGTATAAAAATGTCACTTATGTATCTTTTTAGTTTGGATGGCAGAATAGGATCGTGATTTGTAAAGACATAGAATGATTAACACATCACATCAATTTTTACAGAATCATAAAATCACTCACGTTGATAGAATCTTTGCATAGAATATTAGTAAAACACAAATATTTATTAAATCGAATAAACAATTATTAATTACGCATACTGTCAAAAGTAATGTTACTGTTCTTCTTAACAAGGAATTAAATAATAAAAAATGCAAGAATGAATAAATGATAATACAAGGTATGAAAGAATGAATGAAAATCCAGAGGAAGAATTAAATAATGAAACTTTTAAAATGCTAAATTCATGGCGAATTAAAGGTTATATGGGTAAAGATACTTTAAGCAAAGATATATGAGTGCATGATATTAAAATATCTCAAATCTATGGTTTACCTAAAGTTTATAAACGTAATTGTCCACTTTGACCTATTGTCTCATTAATAAATTCACGGACATGTAAAATCAGTGATCCCAGATCTGAAACGAGATGTGGTCCAATACTATGACAGGGCTATGTCCGTGTGAATATAGTAGGAGACGCTGTAAATGACTGAGTTGCGTGCGCAACCCATTTCTTCTCTTCTGAATTTGAAAACTCGAACGTTGCACGATTGCCGGTGGGAGCACTTCGGCGATTCTATTTATATATCTATCTGCTAACAGCTAACTGCTGTGAAATAAATTCAGGATTTTGGGATTTTAATATTTCCAGATTTCCATGCTGACGATTCTCACGATTTGAATAGATCGCGCGCCTCTTGATATGCGTATATTTTGAGGTTATGTTATTTCATGTATAAAATATAAATTATATAAATATTAATACTATTATATATGTATATATATATATATATATACGTATATTATTATTGATAATATTATAATTATGTTATACTATAATATTCTTATTTATATCTTGATCCGCATTAGAAAGAAATTAAAGAATTTGGCGATTTTGGAATTTATCTCGTTTGGATAAAATCTCAATTATTTGATTGAAAAATTAATTATTTTGTTGAAAATGTAACTATTTTGTCAAAAAAGTCCGCTTTTCTATCAAAAGTTCAACTACTTTTTTAAAATTTTTATTTTTTTTTTTATTTGAAGGTTCATCTCTTTCGTTGAAAATACATTTTTGAAACTGACAATTAATCAATACCATTTTTGGTTATGATATCATGTGTTTTGTTAAAAGGGCGTCTTTCTTTGTAGAAATTAAATTATTTTATGGAAAATTTATACTTTTTGATTAAAAATTACATTTTTCGGTTGAAATATCAACTATAGATATTTTTTGGTTGTAAGTCGTTCTATCGGAAATTGACCTTGTTTAGTAGAAATTTTATCTTTTTGGTTGAAAATGTATCATTTTTGGTCAAAAATGCAATTGTTTGGTTAAAATATCAACTGTACCTCTCCTTGGGTATAAAAGTCGATTAATTCACTAACAGTTGAACTACTTTGTAAAAAAATACGTTTTTTTAACAAGGTTTTTTAAGTATGGTTGAAAATTTAACTATTTGGATGAAAGTTTAACTCTTTCATTGAAAACTCATATTTTTCGCTTAAAAAATTCAACTTTTTGTAGATAATTCGTCTTTTTTACTTTAAAATTGAATAATTTCTTTAAAAATTCATGTATTATGTTTAAGATTTGTCTTTTTTGTAGATCATCAATTTTCTTGGTCGAAAATTCATCTGATTGGTTGAAAATTTAACAACTTTGTTTAAAATTAATTTTTTCTGTTAAAAATTATTTATCTTTATCCGAAAATGTAACTATTATATGATTGATTAAAAATTAATCGTATATATTGTTTAAGTTGAAAAATCGTTTTCTTTATATAGCACTTGGTCCAAATCTTGGTCAAAAATTCACCTTTTCCCTTGAAAATTTAACAATTTTGTTAAAAATTTGTTGTTTTTTTCTTGTTCAATTCAATTTTTTAGCACAGTTTTTATCTGGAAATTGTACTATTCCATTTTTGGTTGAAACTTTATCCTGTACATTTTATTAGTTAAAACACCAATTATTTGATAGAAAATTAATTTATTTGGTTGAAAAGTAAACTTTTGGGTTGAAAATTGATTTATGGTGTTAATTAAATTGTTTTTGAAGATTCATCATTTTAGTCAAAGACTGAAAACTCAACTGTTTTGTGAACAATTTTTCTGTTTGGAGGAGTTCAACAGTTTTTAATAAAAAATGTTAGCCTTTTTTTGTTGAAGATTCATAATTTTAAATGAAAATTCATCTCCTTCGTTAAAAATTTAAGGATTTGGTTGAAACTTCTTTTTTTTTAGTTGAACATGAACTGTTTTGTTACACCGTTCGATTTTCAAAATTGTCAATTCGTAAATATGACTTTTGAGTTTGGATTTATAAATAAAAATGTAAAAATTAATAATATACAGCGACTTAAAATAAACGAATTCAATTTATAATGTAAAAAGTTTCCAATTAAAAAAGAATTGTAATTAATCCATTTTTATTGATCAAAATGATTCAGTCTTCAACATCAAAAAATTTATTTATTTAATCTTCAATACAAAGCATTGTAAGTACGTTTATAATTTTTAACCAGAAGTCCTTGAACTATTCCTTTTAAAAATAAGTTTACACTGTTTTGTAAAAAAATTATCTTTTTGGCTTTAAAATTCAACAATTTAAAAAAAATCCTTATTGACTGAAAAGTCAACTCTTGTATATAATTAATATCTTTTTGGATAAGTTCAACAGTTTTTAATTAAAAATTCAATCTTTTTTGGAGCAAGATTTATCATTTTAGTTGAAAATATAATTATTTTGATGGAAATTTTTTATTCTCTTTTTTTTTTTAGTAGAAAATTCAATTATTTTGATAGTAACTTAATTTCTAACATTTTCAATTGGCAAACTAAAATTTTTATCTCTAAATAACAATGCAAAAATATTAACCTTAAAACTAATAGCGTAATTTGTATTTTTTAATCAGAAATCTCTAAAATGTTAAAGTCATAAAAACTTTAAAATGGTAATTTCGTATTTTAAAATAATTTAATCAAAGAAATTGTAAAATTAAAAAGTGTTAACAGTTTGTGTTTTATACGTATGAATTATTGAGCGTTTAAATGAAATATTTCTGAATTAAAAATTTGTCAAGCTTCAGTTTTAAAAGTTAAAAATTCAAAAGATTTCCACCTCAAAAAAATCATTTTCAGATTTAAAATTTTGAATTTTCTAATTTCATCCTGAATTTTGAATTGGAACAGGAAATTTTTCAAAGCAATTGTATGTATTTCTGATTTTGATCAGAGATTTTTTGAAAAAAATATATAATTCAGATCTGGGACAAGTCATTATAAACAACTATTAAAAACTATACAAATTTGAACAGAGTGGTTCGAAATAGAAAGTCTTGAATTGTTAAAAAAAATAATGAGCTAAATTTTAAGTTTGAACGCTACAATTTGAATTTAGAATAATATTCAAAATTAATTCAAAACTTGAAATTATTTGAAATAATTTGAAACTGTATGTAGATTTTTGTAGATTTAAAAAAGAATTTAAGAATTGTAAAATATTTAAAAAGAATAACAAAAATTCTTGTGATTGCTAAGAAAATTGCACATGATTTTTTAGTTTGAAAAATTAATTTTAAGTCAGTATTTGAAAAGATTTTAAAATTAAAAAAAGGAATCAGGGCGATTTTAAGGCAATTTTTTTATTTCGAAGTTTTATTAATTTTAGGAAAAAAATCTAATTACCACAATAGATCACTTTTCAACACAAAAGTATACTTTTCAACAAAATAAATTAATTTTATATCAAATAATTGGTGTTTTAACTAATAAAATGTGCAGAATTAAGTTTCAACCAAAAATGGAATAGTACAATTTCCAGATAAAAATTGTGCTACAAAATTGAATTGATCAAGAAAAAAAAACGAATTTTCAACAAAATTGTTAAATTTTCAAGTGAAAAGGTAAATTTTTGACCAAGAATTTTAATGTTGTGTAAAAAAACGATTTTCCAACTTAAACAATATATACGATGAATTTTTAATCAATCATATAATAGTTACTTTTTCAGATAAAGATAAATAATTTTTAACAGAAAAAATTAATTTTAAAAGAAGTTGTTAAATTTTCAACCAATCAGATGAATTTTCGACCAAGAAAATTGATCATCTACAAAAAAGACAAATCTTAAACAAAATACATGCATTTTTAAAGAAATTATTTAATTTTAAAGTAAAAAAGACGAATTATCTACAAAAAGTTGAATTTTTTAAAGTTTTTGAATTTTTTAAGTTCAACTCTTAGTGAAATAATCGAGTTTTAAACCCAAGGAGATGTACACTTGATATTTTAACCAAACAATTGCATTTTTGACCAAAAATGATACATTTTCAACCAAAAAGATTAAATTTCTACTAAACAAGGTCAATTTCCAACAAAATACATGAGCTTTCAACGAAATTATTTAATTTTACAAGCAAAAAGAGTATTTCCACCCAAAAATTATTGTTTTAATTTTTAACAATATAGTTGCATTTACAACAGAACGACTTACAACCAAGAAATATGTGTAGTTGATAATTCAACCGAAAAATGTAATTTTTAATCAAAAAGTATAAATTTTCCATAAAACAATTTAATTTCGACAAAGAAAGACGACCTTTTAACAAAATACACGATTTCTTAAGTAAAAATGGTATTGGTTAATTGTCAGTTTCAAAAATGTATTTTCAACGAAAGAGATGAACCTTCAAATGAAAAAAAAATTTTTTTTAAAGTAGTTGAACTTTTGATAGAAAAGAGGACTTTTTTTACAAAATACTGACATTTTCAACAAAATAATTAATTTTTGAATCAAATAATCCAGTTTTTATCCAAACGAGATGAATTCCAAAATCGCCAATTTCTTTAATTTCTTTCAAATGCGGATTAAGATATAAATAAAACTATTATAATATAACATAATTA
>NC_046661.1:105013627-105017361 GCF_010883055.1 Belonocnema kinseyi | reverse complement strand
TTATACATGAAATAACATAACCTCAAAATATACGCATATCAAGAGGCGCGCGATCTATTCAAATCATGAGAATCGTCAGCATGAACATCTGGAAATATTAAAATCCCAATCTCCTGAATTTATTTAAAAGCAGTTAGCAGATAGATATGTAAATAGAATCGCCGAAGTGCTCCAAGCGGCAATCGTGCACCTTCGCGTTTTCAAATTCAGAAGAGGAGAAATGGGTTGCGCGCGCAACTCAGTCATTTACAGCGTCTCCGACTATATTCATACGGACATAGTCCTGTCATAGTATTGGACCACATCTCGTTTCAGATCTGGGATCACTGTGTAAAATGTCTCTAAAAGTATTTTAAGTAGTAGAGCCACACTATCTGCCCCCTTGCGGCCACATGTGGGAAATCCGATCGGGCCCAGATCGGAATTTGGGAATAAGTTGGGCAATTTCTGCACGGGAAATTAATAGTTTTATTTTCTTTGTACGAGTCAATTCATTTACGGATTCAACTAAAAATATCTATTCGATGAGTCTTTTCTACGTTTCTGTTTGATTTTACAAGAAATATTAATTATTAAATCAATTTCGATAAGAAAATTAAAAGTTTGGCTTATTTTCTATGAGTCCATTAGGTTTACCGGATTCAACCAAGAATGTCTATATCCGATGACGCTTTTCTATGTAGCTCTGTAAGATTACAAGAACTATTATTTATATAAACAATTTTCATGGAGAAATTTGGAGTTTGGCTTTCTTTCTACGAGGCAATTTGATTACGGAGTACACTAATAATGTTTATTCAACTACTCTTTTCTATATTGCTTTGCAAATTTACAAGAATTATTAATTATTCAAAGAATTTCGATTAAAAAATTAGGAGTTTAGTCTTTTTTCTACGAATAAGCTCAATCTTCTGTAGAATTAAACAGATTCATTTTTTCGAAGATTTTTACATTAACATCAAAGAAGGTATTAGATTTATATAAAAATTGCCCTCCCCCCCCCCCCCGTTTTTGTTAAATGTCTACGTTTTGAGACCCCCCGGATCCGAAAAAGATTTTTTTACATATGTGTTTTTCCGTTCGTGCGTTCGTTAGTTAGTTTGTCTGTATATTTTTAGTCTATCAGCACGATTACTTTCGAAAAATTGAGAGATTAAATTGTACGTTGGTACACTCTTTTAGTACCTTAATATAAAACGAAAGCCAAGTTCCTTAGCCAGCCATTTTTGATAAAAATTCGAAAAGCTAGCGCATTTTGAATATTTTTAAGAACACTTTTTTAAAGATATAGTCTTTTAAGATAAGGAAAAAAGTGAGCAGACAAAAATTGTGCATTTGAAGAAGATTTACAAAATTGTTGTGAATTACTTTTTGATAGGATGCGTAGTTTTTCTTTCTAATCGTAAAAAATATAATTATCAGACAAAAAAAAATCTGCCCGCTCCGTGGGTACATTCTCATCAGAACTTTTGTCTTTTAATTTCTTTTTCGACTCGTGCGTTGGCGTTAAAAAAAATGTCATGCTTTTAATGCTATTTTTTTACGATTAAAACAAAAAACAGTATTATCAAAACATTATTCATGGCAGATTAATTAATTTTTACATTCTCCTCAGAGAATGTATCAGATTTGTGTAAAATTTGACCCCCCCCCCCAGTTTCAGTCAAATGTCCACGTTTTGAGACCCCCTGAATCCGAAAAACAGGTTTTTCACGAATGTGTCTGCCCGTCTGTTCGTTCGTTAGTGTGTCTGTAGATTTTCAGTTAGTTAGCACGATTACTTTCGAAAGAATGAAGAAATTGGATTGTCCTTAGATACGCTCTTTTACTATCTTAAAAAGAAGGTCAAGATCGTTAGCCAGTTATTTTGGATAAAAACTTAAAAAGTTAGCGCCTTTTGAATACTTCTTTTAGACGATTCTTTTTTATGATTTAACAATTCTCTGTACGGATATTCAAACTATTCAAAAATGTGAACAATTGATCTTTATACCTTTTTTTGATAAAACCAATAATTACCAGATTTATGGTATTTACAAAATTCTAAAAAACACGATAATTAATATTTTGAGTCAAATAATGCACGATATGAAAAAAGTCAACACAAGAAAAACGTTTCTTTTTGAATACCCTACAAGATTAACATAACAACTTTTTGAATTTTCTTTAAAAAAAACAGTAAGGCTGTGTAGACCGTATGTCTAATGCTTAAGCCGTAAAAATAAAATTAGAAATCAGCAAATTCAGTTTTTGAAAAAAAACGGCAGAAGTTGCAATAAAATGTTCAATAAAAAAGGTTTTTTTTTAATAATGCGCATTTTCTTAAACGAGACAATAAAACTACGTGTGTTTAATTACTCAAGCATGCTATGAATTGTAAGAAGGTACATTCACAGAAATGATAAATAATTTGAGGGACAAGTTCGAGTGCGAAGCAGAAGATACGTGATGAGAATAGGTTCGTTAAAGCCAAAGGAGCTTTAACCAGAGAGAATTCACAATCAACTTTCGATCCCTTGAAATGATTCCTTTCTGTGTCAGAGATGTCCACTGAATATTGGCAGAACAAAACAAAATATTTAGAGATATAGGCTAGCAACGAGTTATTGGCTGGCTGAGAGTTTGAGACACATGTTCGACAAAAACTAGCAGTGTGTCAGAGAGACCAGAGTAAACACGTAACAGGTACTGCAAATTGGGATGTCAACTGAAAAGATGTTTGCCCGCCGAGGTCTAAATAATAAGTTTAAATTGTTTCGGAAGAAACTTGATGCTTTTAATTACTTGGAAAAAATAATATTTCACTATAAGCATCTTTAATTAGAAAGTTTTCATCGCAGACAGCCAGTAACTTTTTCGAAATCTGTCAAAAAAAATTTATTGATCGAACATAGATTTTGTTTGCTCTTGGCTAGCTTATCAGCACTAAACATGGGTCAGACCAGAATGTCAAGGTGTTAAGAAAAAAAGTCTTACTTTTATAGTGTGGATTACTTATATTCTTTTATTTTAAACACCCTGTGGCTTTTTAGAAATAGGTTCAAACAAAATTGTGGATCTAACTTAAGATTTTTTTTAGTGCTTGACTCGCTCAATTAGCGCCAAGTCTGGGCCCGACCTGTAAACGGACTGCCAGGACACTTTTCTGCAAGGACCATTATTAGAAAAAAATTGCTTATGTTATTTCAGTTTTCGATGTTAATGGGTTACTTACTTTATAATACAAAAGGATAAAATGCATATGTACCGAATTAAAATAATCTATTAACAGTGTCAATTAAAAACGGAATTTTGTGCAAAAATGAACTTCAGAGATGCCTAAATATATTTTTTGAATAATTTCAATTTTTCTATAACATTTTTACGCCAAAAGGAACAATATGCATGGCAGCTATTTTTAGGCAAAATTAAAACCTTTTTCGGACCACGCTTTATTTATTCCTATTTTTTTACCACTTTCAAAAAATTCACTTAATTATGATTACTTCATTCACATCTGAATAATAGATGGTTGTTACCTTATGTATTGTGTAATACTTTGAAGGAATATAGGATCAAAATTGCTCTAAAAATGCGATACTGAACACGCCAGCGCCCCTGAGTGTTAAATGGCATCGCTGCGAACGCAGACGCATTGTACGAGGGTAGTTCAATAAGTCCTTAGAATGAAGTATAAAAACAATTTTTTTTGGGTAAATTTTTTTTTTATTTTTCAACATAATCTCCTTGGAGCT
>NC_046661.1:105008682-105013527 GCF_010883055.1 Belonocnema kinseyi | reverse complement strand
ACATATATTATTAAAGATAATATTATAATTATCTTATAATAGTCTTGTTTATATCTTGATCCGCATTTGAAAGACCTTAAATAAATTGGCGATTTTAATAATATTTGAACATTTCGCACAATTTAAAAATAAAAATATATATGCAATGTCAGAATATTAATACCGTGATTAATATTTTGTTGTATATTATATTGTGCTTATTATATTGCATAATTTATTTTGTGTATGTTATTGTACATAATGAAAACAAATTATGTAATTAAGTATGTGATTTAATAATTATATATAGAATAGAATAGAATAAAATGATTGTGCTGGAGTTTTTAAGCGTTTGATTTATCTATTAAACCAAAAAAGTTTAAATAGCCTCCGGACTTTCGAAATTATAAAATTTGTTTATGATAATCATTTGGAATTAAATAATTACAAACTATAGCTTCCTAGAATTTGGTTATATATACACTGTAAAAAATATTGCTGAAAATTGCATTTCGTTCTGTAAGTTTTTCCTATGATTGTTGTGGGAAAGTTAAAATTTCTTGTAAATTGACAGTGATTATTAAAGGAATTTTACCATAAATGAATAAAATTTACAATAAACGTGTAATTTTCCCACAACAATCATATGACATAAAAATACCAGTGATTTTTGTGGAAATTTTACACTAAAGTGTAACTGAAATAAAAATGTAATTTCACAATGTTTATGTAAGCTTTCAACGATGTGTAATTTCACACGAGGGGTGTAATACCTCTTACAGCAGCGATGTAATATTCCATAATCCTTGTAATTCCGTTGTTGAGTGCTTGATGGCTTTTGATAACCTGCGAGGCCTGCCAGTAAATTCAGTGCAAGATTGTGCAAAATTTTAGCGGCATTCGGATATATTTTGGAATTGAAATCGTGGATTATGCTGGGTTGAGCGCATCACAAAGGCAAAGCGCAATGAGTTTTACTTAAATAAATTTGTTCGCATGTTTAGTATGCTTGCGAAAAATAATAATTTTAAAGGTTACGGCTGTTTAGACAGCAGTTGATATAAATTAGGATGCGCCTATTTAGCCCACTGATCATAACTTTGTTTGATGCGTATTTGTTTTGTAACAGCAAACCAAACAAAAACTTTATTTTTTTTCTACCTAATAAAAACATGACTCCCTTTATTTATATATCTTATTATTCTTACGATTCGATTTAATTGAAACATACATTAATCGAATCAAAATATCCGGGCTGGTCATTGCGCATGCGCAAACTTTTACATGCGGCGCTTTACAGCGTCACTGTAATTTCACAAGGCGAATGTAAATTTCCATTCTTCCAAAACTGCTGTTTACCATCTGTGTGCGATTTTACACTATCGTGTTATTTGTAGCTAATTTTGGTAAATTTTCTCCAGTGATCATTGGTATTTTTATGTCCTATGATCTTTGTTGTAAAATTACATGAAACTTTTTACAGTTCAATACTTTTTTTAGGACTACTTGGGACTTCGATTGTTAAGATTTAAAATTGCTAGCAATTTTAAAAAGGTTTAATACAAAATTTTGTACTTGTTAGTACTTATAATTTGTAATTGTTTTATTTCAAATGATTCTCATAAATAAATTTTCTAATTTTGAAAGGCTATTCAAATTTTTTCGATTTAATAGTTAAATTCGACTTGAAACTCTTGAAACTTTAGCACAATCATTTAGAGCTAATAAATTTTAATGTAAATATTAATATCTGTTGAGGTAATTTTTATTATGATTATAATATCATATATAGTTAATTATATATTATATTAATTCTTTTATAATGTACCCTGATTATACTTCTTTTTCAAATTTTCGCGTCCTAAATCAAAGTTTTAATTCTTTTGTAGAATTCCTTGTCCCAAATCTGAATTATAATTTTTTCGAAAAAGCTCTGATCCAATTCAGTAAAACATACAATTGCTTTGAAAAATTTCCTGTTCTGATTCAAAATTCAGGGTAAAATTTGAAAATTCAAACTTTTATATCTAAAAATGATTTATTTGAGGCTAAAATCTTTTAACATTTTAGAGATTTCTGGCTAAAAAATATCAATTACGCTATTATTTTTAAGGTTCAAAATGATATTACTTCAAGCAAATTTCAGCTCGGAACATTAAAAATTGAATAATTAAACCAATTTTTTAACGGAAAACTTTTTAAAATAAAAGGTAATTAAGATTATTTTAAGCATTGTTATTTATAGATAAAAATTTGAGTTTACCATTCGAAAATGTTAGAAATTAACTTACTATCTAAATAATTGAATTTTCAACTAAACAAAAAAAGAAAACAAAAAAATTTTCCAAACAAAATAGTTACATTTTCGACCAGAAAGATGAATTTTTCAACCGAAATTAATAATCTTTAACCAAAAACTGAAATTTTTGCAAATCAGTTTAAATTTTAGCCAAGCAGTTGAAATTTTAACTAAAAAATGGTGTATTCTAAAAAAAAGTTTAATTCAACAGAAGAAGACAAATTTTACAGCAAAATTAATGAATTCTCATTCAAAACAAATAGATTATCAGTCAGAGAGTTAAGGTTTTATACACAAAAGATGAAATTTCTCCCAAACCAGTTGAATTTTCAAACCAGAAAGAAAAATTTGTTGCAAAACAATCGAATTTTAAGCCCGGAAAAATTAATTAAAAAGAAACTTTCATTTTCAAAAAAATAGTTATATTTTCAACTAAAATGATGAATCTTCAACAACAAAAAGTTTAAGTTTTTAATTAAAAACTGTTGAGCTCATCCAAAAGGATATATATTTTACAAAAGAGTTGACTTTTCAGTCAATAAGGATTTTTTTTTAAATTGTTGAATTTCCAAGCTAAAAGATGATTTTTTTACGAAACAGTGTGAAAATATAAACCAAAGCTATTATTTTCAATGCTTTGAATTGAAGAATAAATGAATAAATTGTTGAATGTTTAAGACTGAATCATTTTGATTAATAAAAATGGATCAATTACAATTCTTTTTTATTTGGAAACTTTTTAAATTATAAACTGAATTCTTATATTTTAAAACGCTTTATATTATTAATTTTTACATTTTCATTTATAAATTCAAACTCAAACGTTTTATTTACGAATTGACAATCTTCAAAATCGAACTGTCTAACAATACAGTTTAATTTCCAACTCAAACAAAACGAAATTTCAACCAAATCCTTAAGTTATTAACCAAGGAGATAAATTTTCAACTAAAATTATGAATGTTTAAAAAAAAAGGTTAAAGGTATACATTTTTTATTAAAAACTGTCGAAGCCATCCAACGAGACAAATTTTTACAAAACAGTTGAGTTTTCAGTCAATAATTTTTAACTAAAATGATGATTTTTTATTAAAAACTGTATCAAACCAGAAGTCTTGGACCTATTCCATTTAAAAAAAGTTTACACTGTTTTGTAAAAAAATCATCTTTTTGGCTTGGAAATTCAACAATTAAAAAAAATCCAGATTGAATAAAAAGTCAACTCTTTTGTAAAATGAATATCTTTTTGGATGAGTTTAACCGTTTTTCATTAAAAATTTAAACTTTTTTTTTGTTCAAGATTCATCATTTTAGTTGAAAATGTATCCATTTGTTTGAAAATGAAAGTTTTTTTTAAATTAATTTTTCGGGCTTAAAATTCAATTATTTTGTAGCAAATTTTTCTTTCTGGTTCGAAAATTCATCTGGTTTGGGAGAAATTTCATCTTTTACGTATAAAAACTCAACTCTCTGACCGAGAATCTATTTGTTTTTATTGAGAATTTATTAATTTTCCTCTAAAATTTGTCTTTTTTTGTTGAAATAAGCTTTTTTTGTTTTAGAATACACCATTTTTTAGTTAAAATTTCAACTACATGGCTAAAATTCTTTCTGGTTGAAAATGTAACTATTTTGTTGGAAATTTGTTTTTTTTCTCTTTTTTTGTTTTGTTGAAAATTAAATTATTTTGATAGTAAGTTAATTTCTAACATTTTCAATTGGTAAACTCACATTTTTATCCATAAATAACAATGCAAAAATATTAATCTGGAACGACTTGAAATAATTTAACTTTTATTTTAAAAAGTTTTTAGTTAAAAAATTGATTTAATCGTGCAATTTTTAATGTTTCGAACTGAAATTTGCTTGAGGTAATATCATTTTAAATCTTAAAAATAAAGCGTACTTTTAAATGTTTTAATCAGAAATCTCTAAAATGTTCAAGTCATACAAATTTTAAATTGGTAATTTCGTATTTTAAAATAGTTTGAATAAAAAATTGTAAAATTTAAAGGTGTTAAAAGTTTGTATTTTATATTTATGAATTATTGAGCGTTTAAATGAAATATTTCTGATTTAAAAATTTGTCAAGCTTCAGTTTTAAAAGTTTAAAATTCAAAAGATTTCCGCCTCAAATAAATCGTTTTTAGATTTAAATTTTTGAATTTTCTAATTTCACCCTGAATTTTGAATTGGAACAGGAAAATTTTCAAAGCAATTGTATGTTTTTCCGAATTGGATCAGAGATTTTTCGAAAAAATTATAATTCAGATCTAGGACAAGAAATTCTACAAAAGAATTAAAATTTTGAGTGTGGACACGAAAATTTGAAAAAGAAGTATAATCAGGGTACATTAGAATAAAATTAATCTAATATATAATTAACTATATATGATATTATAATTATTAATTAAAACTGGAAATACTAAAATCCCAATCTCTTGATTTTATTTCAAAGCGGGGAGAGATATAACTAGAGCCGCCGAAGTTTTCCGACCGGCAATCGTGCACCTTCGAGTTTTCAAATTAAGAAGAGGAGAAATGGGTTGCGCGCGCAACCCAGTCAT
>NC_046661.1:104975939-105008582 GCF_010883055.1 Belonocnema kinseyi | reverse complement strand
AAGTGCTTATTTTGAGGAACTTCCGAAAACGCACTTTTCTGAAGTATTAAAAAAACTTGAAAAGCGATTGACCAAGTGTATAGAGCTCCAAGGAGATTATGTGGAAAAATAAAAAAAATTTACCCAAAAAAAAATGGTTTTTATACTTCATTCTAAGGACTTATTGAACTACCCTCGTATATATATATATATACCATTAAGCCATTTCCCTTTCGGGACAGGCGTGACTCACTCGGTGGGGAAAGGAGTAATCTGTGGAATGGATAGAGAAATTTCAGATTGATCCAGAATTCTCGTGTTATTTATGTAAATAACACGTTCGTTACGCAACACGGCTCCGACCCAGGTTGCTGATCAATCTCTCTAGCAATCAACCCTAGTGAACATCCACATAAAGTCGCTATGTAAGGTTCCCCACTTGGGTCCATTAGTGGCCAAGGTCTTTTGTTTCAGGCGTCATTGACTCTACTGACACTCTTTTTATTAACTATTTGCCGCCATACTTTCCTGTCCTGGCATACTTCTCTAACTTCTTTTATGTCCATGCATTTTTTCATGCAGTCTCTCGTGTTTCTGTGACTTTTTATGTCTCTTCTAACTAGGGTCTCATTCACACATTGTAACCATTCTTTCCG
This sequence comes from Belonocnema kinseyi, assembly GCF_010883055.1. Lineage (NCBI taxonomy): Eukaryota > Metazoa > Arthropoda > Insecta > Hymenoptera > Cynipidae > Belonocnema > Belonocnema kinseyi. The sequence goes on along the minus strand of NC_046661.1, from coordinate 105,007,947 downwards.
CGGTCTACCTCTGGGCACGCTGCCATTTACTTTACCGTGATACACTTGTTTCGTTAGTCGTTCATTTGGAATTCTCTTAATATGCCCAAACCATCTTAACCGATTTCTTTCCCATGTGTCTACTAGCGTCTCTTCTGCACCACATTCTTTTAGAATTATCTCGTTACTTACTTTGTCCATCAGAGTTTTCCCGCATATAATGCGCATGAATCTCATGCCAATTGCGTTAATTTTACTCTTATCTTTTCCTTATAATTCCATGTCTCGCTACCGTATAGCAAAGTCGGGACAAATATAGAATGACTATATGTATTGCCATTTTAGCTGTATTTGATATATTTTTACTTCTGATAAGGGGACCTGCTCTACCAATTACCTTCTTACCTTCGTTTATTACCTCCTAATCCCGTCCCTAGTAAATATAGTAAGTTACCAACGTATACCAACTTAACAACTTGTTCAATTCTCTCATAATTTAATAAAATATTTCATAGTGTTTTCTCACTTTTTCCTTCGAACACCATAGTTTTTTTTTATTTGCGTCGATTTTGAGGACCATGCTCTTCATGCTTGCGTCTAGTTTATTCAATATTCTTTGTAAGTCTTCGATTGACTCTGCCATAACGACCTTATCATCTGCGAACGCTAACCCACGTACCCTTACTGTTTCGAGATCCACACCCTCTTCGTCGAAAACCCAAAGTTTACTTCTATCTACCTTGTCAAAAGCTTTTTCTAGGTCTTGAGCTAAATATTTTATCCGTACATGACCTTTCTGGCATAAAACCATATTGGACTTCCCAAATCTTTTCTTCTGTTATTTTCGTTACCCTACGAATAAGTATTTTTGAGTATATTTTACTTACGGTACTTAATATGCTAATCTCTCTGTAATCATTGCAGTCGCTTTTATCTCCCTTTCTTTTGTATATTGGTACGAGAATCGCTTTTTTCCGATCGTCTGGGACGTCTCTCATCTCGAAACATAAATTTATCAATTCTAACAGTCTATGTGGTATGTACTCGCCACCGTGTTTAAGCATTTCAGCGTTAATACCGTCTACCCCGACAGCCCCGTCAGTAAAACGGACTTTCTCAATTGAGCTTTATACCGCATCATGTTCAACATCGCAATTGTGGTACCCTATAGCTTCATCTCCGAATTGTCTCCTAAAACAGGCTCTGAAAGCCTCTAGTATTCCGTCTGCATCATATACCATTTCCTCCCTCCTATTCCTCATGTTGACAAATTCTGTAATTTTGTTTTCTTTCATTTTTTTATAAAGCAGTTTCTTGCTTCCTTCAAAGTCGCTTTGTATTTTCACATCTACTTCTGCTCTAAGTATATCTTTACGTTCCTTAATTAATCGTTTGAGTATCCTGTTTTCGTGGCTACAATTACTTCTACATCTATTTATTTCCACATTGCTAAGACCTGCGATGTTCAAAGTTCCCTGGACGCTTCTCTCTAGGCTTTTTGGGCAGCCTGAATTTCATCGTTCCACCACGCATTACCAGACATTCTTCCTACAACTGTGGCACCACACACTTCGATCGTACATCTAACAAGGATGTCCCGTAACTTCGTCCCTATCTAGACTTTTGATTATTTTATTTTGGAAATCTATTCGCACATCCGGTTTCTGTGGGTTCTCAATTTTGAATATAACTTAAGTTAATTTTTTGAGATCAGAAGGTAATGATCAGTATTGCATTCAGGACTCCTCATGACCCTTGTATCTATGACTAACTCTCACAGTGTTTCATCTGCGACAACAAAGTCAATTATACTGCGGCTATTTCCTTTAGACCAGGTGTACATGTGGATCATTTTATGCCTAAACCAAGTATTTGTAATAAACAGACCCCTTTCTAAGCATAGACTAACTAATTTATCTCCGTTATAGTTGGTTCTTGGATCCCCAAAATTACCAGGTACTCTTTCTGTATCCTGATTTTGGAAGCCCACCCATCCGGTCATGTCTCCTAGTAGAATTATTCTTTCCCCATGCTCGTATATATTTACTGGGTCATTTAAAGTGTCCCAGAAGGCGTCTTTTACTTCTCTGGGATCACTATCAACTTGCGCGTAGCATGCTATGATAAATAGTCTTCTGATTCTTACTTTCATTCTAGTCCACAGCAGTCTGGGAGATACGAAACCATGGTCTCCGAGATGCTGCTTTGCTCTTTCATTCAAAATCAGACCTGCTCCTTGTTTACCATGTGATTCACTGTCTACTCCTGACCATAGTTCGAATCCGCCTTTCAATACGCCGTTTTTTATGTCTTTGGTTTCGCATCCCTTTTCCTTTGTTATAGGCACACATAAAATATCTAGTTTCCTCACGTCCATAGTTTCACGCAATTCTTTTACCTTCAGATCATTTACCCCCCTAGCATTCCAAACACCCAGTGTCCATTCGTTGCCTGAAATATGACCTTTAGATTCTCCGTGTGCATGCCTTTGTCAATTAGAGTTCCATAACTGCAAAAAAATTGAAAAATGAGTTTTTTATATCGTTGGAATCGTGAAGAAAAGATGAACCTGACTATTAAAATAATTTTGTCAAATTTTGAATAACTTTTAGAATAATTATTGCTAAATTTTGGAAAAACGCCGTTAACTGCAAAATTTGGCGTGTTGTAATTTGAAAGAGAGCCGTAACTGACCATTAACTGCAGACTCAAATCATGGACAGCTAAATACGTGCGTCCGTACGCACTTACACCGTTCTCCGGAATCATCGAACCTCGAAAAAAAAACGTCTGTGATTTGAGAAACACCGTAATCGCATTTATTTTTACCTTCGAAATTCTTTTGCCGTGAGCGGCGTTTTCTCATATCACGACAGGCCTATTTCTGAGGTCCGTGATTCGAAAAGAGCCGTAAATGCCCGTTGCGGCGTTTTCTGAATTTGAACATCCCAATAAACACCGTTAACTGCATTTTAGATAATTAATGAACATTTTTTAACAATTTTTGTTGCAAAAATGAAAAGTTTATAAGCAAATTAGTCCAAAACAAAGATAAACTGCAAAAAATGAATTGGAATCCGCGATACATGCGAGTAAATATTCGAACAGTTTTCGTCGATTTCCTCGGCTTCGTTCATTTTGCAGTTAACAGTGTTTTCTCAAATAACGGCAGTACTGCATGCATGCGCCAGTCATCATCATACTTAAGTTTCACGAAAATCTGAGACAAAAAAAACTTTAGGCGCTGGCGGGTTAATACTTGAGTGGCTTTTTTCAGAACAAAGTAAAAACTCTGGCATCAATTTTGTTGCAGCATGTTTCAAGATGCGTTTCGTCTCGCTCGAAGTTGGGGTACGAAGCTGTTTTCGATTGTTTTTGCCAAAAAATTATAAAAACAATATACAGTTGGTGACGTTTCGTACTGCAAGTCCGAGTTAAACGATACCCTGTGTAGTAGTACCATTCATACTATCAAGACTATTTTTTGTTGCTGGTAACAGCAACTAACGAGCGCCTACTCGTTTCATAGATACGTTATTCGATATTTAAGCCGTTCCCCATCAGATCCATAGGCTGAACTATAACGAGGAGGAGAACAGTTTCTTTGTTCGGGACGGGTTTCTAAAAACCTCCCCTAGATCCGCTACTAAGCAGAATATACATTTCATTAGATGGCAGTGCGTAACACGCTATATAGTTAAATACTTCACATTATTTGTGCGCTTTACTTGAACTTTACTTTAAAATTCTTATTTTACATATGATCTGTAATTAATCTATTCATATATTTTGTTGAAAATTCATATATTTTCGTAAAAATTCATCTCTAGTTGAAAACTTTTTTTTTCTTCTTAAATTATATTTTCAAGTCATTTATAAATCTAGCCAGTTCAAATTTCATCTCTTCGGTTCGAAATATGATTACTTTTCGCTTAAGACTGAACAGAAATATATTTTTTCATGAATAATTCTATGCTAAATGAATATGAAAAAGATTCACAATTACAAAACTAGACTTTAAAACTACCTCCCTTTCCGGCTGATTGGAGATAAGAATTAATAAGCGGAGAAAAGATAGATGAAAAAGGCAACCCAATTCTTTCAAATTCATAGTTTTTTCTTCAAAATGAAAGTATTTAATAAAAAATAAATTTTTTACTGGAAATTTGATCAAGTCAGTTCAAAATGCACCTATTTTATAAAAAAATAACTATTTTCTTGAAAATATTTGGTTTTAAATTCAATTATTTGGCTTAATATTCGACTTTTTTCATATTTGAATGGTTTACCTAAAAATTACTCTATTGTGTTAAACATTAATTTGTTTCATAACAATTTTTTAAAGTAAACATTTTTTTTAATTCAGCTGATCATTCTTCTTTTTTGTCCAAAAATTTAGTATTTCTTGGAAAATTAACCTTCTTGTAGAAAATATGTTAATATTTTTAGGAAATTGTTTAACGAAAAGTGTTACAAAAATTTTCCGTTTTTTTCAAGAAACTGTTTTTTGGGGTTTAATATTTTTTAAAATAAATCATTAATGATCAATAGTTTGCAGAGAAAGTGAAAGAGAGAGCGGTCATTCATGAATAAATTTCTCCAATTTTAACACAATTTCAGTCAATTAAAAACTTTACACTTTTCCTATTAGGTGGCGCAATGATTACATTTGATACAAGTTATTACATTTTTACTCAGTGAAAGCAGTCGAATAATTTCTCTCAAGAATTGCGAACTGCCAACGGTGCAATTAGCAACGGTGTAATGTACAACATTTGTGATTCGTTATTATATTGGGGGTTGAAAAGGAGGGTGTTCCGGAAGTTATAAGGGAATGAAACTTTTTTAGTACCTTAGGACATCAGATGGAAAAATTATGAGGCCATTATATTTTTGGTCTGCAAATTTAGGGGATTTTTTGAACATTTTTTACAATTTTTATTATCTTAGATTCAAATTTAGTCATGCACTGACATTTGTTAACTTTAAGAACAAATTATATGAACAAAAAGATTATTTTGGCGTTTTCAAGGAAAAATAAATTTTTTTTATGCCAACTTCCTTAAATCATATTCAGCAAATTTAATCATGCATTAACACTTGTTAATTTTAAGAACAAATTATATTATCAAATGCATATTTTTGGCGTTCTTAAGCAGAAATAAATCGTATTTTCATCTGATCTTGCTCAAATTATATTCAACTAATTTAGTTATGCATTAACATTTGTTAATTTTAGGAAAAAATTATATAAACATACTGACAGTGGAACAGTTTTTGAATTTTAAGCGTTTAAAATGAAAGTTCAACACATCTTTCATTGAGAATTTTTTCATTTAAACGCTAGAGCAATTACACGTACTGTACAACAGAAGAAATGTGTATGATTAGAACATTTAAGAGAATGGAACTATTTTAATTTACTTGTGTAGTCGTAGATTAATTTTTTAAACTGAAATTTCAACTATTCCATTTTTAATTCAAAATTTATCTTTTTTAGTTTCATTAAAAATACAAATCCTTGGTTGGAAATTCATGTTCCTGATCGAAAATTCTGGAGTTTAGTTGACAGAAGTTGGGTTGGAAGATGAACTATATTGCTGAAAACTCGGGTTTTTAGTTTTTTTTTTTAAATAAGAAATCATATTTTCCCTGGGAATTAAAGTATTATTTGTTGATAAAAGTTCAATTTTTGTATAAAACAAAAATAAGAGAACAATAATCAGTAAATTATGCTCTCAAAAATAATTCTTATAAATAACATTAATAATAATGAAACATGTAACTATTTGGTTAAAAACCTGTTTATTTGAGGTAGAAATGTGTTTTATAGCTGAAAATTCAAGTATTCACGTTAAGGGGTCATTATTGAAGGCACAAGTTAGTTTCTTCATTGGAAATTTCAAATACCTTGGTGTAGAAATTCACTTTTTGGTTAAAAATTTAACTACATTCTTGAAAACACGTTTTATCGTTTGATAATTAATTGTCTCCAATGAAAAGTTAACTGCAGGTTTCTAGTTTGTAACAACATATTGAACTTTTTAAAATTTCGAATAAACATTCGTTACGAATTTAACTTTATTTTTGGTTATTTCTATCTTTTATGACAAATTTTTCTTTTTGGTGTAACATGAAGTTTCTTGGTTGAAAATTAATATTCTTGTTTGAAGGTTAAGGTAAATTGTTGTAAGTTCATTTTATTTTTTACAAATTTAACTAATGATTTTAAAAAAACGTTATTCTTGGTTCAAAATGTATTTTATAAGTAAAAATGTAATTATTGCAGTTCAAGGTTCATCATTTTATTTGAAAAGTAATTTCTAGAATTACAAATGTAACATTTTTTTTAAGTTCGTTCTTTTTGAAGTAGAAAATTAATATTTTAATTATAAATGTAACTGTTTCATTTCTGGTAGGAAACTCATCTTCTTGATTCAAAATTTAACTCTTTGTCTAAAAATTTATGTATTTGGTGAAAAATGAGTATTCTTAAGTTCTTATGTATAAAATTAAAGTACTTCATTAAATGTTGTACTTACTCGGTTGAAATTGCAGTTGATTGGTTGAGGGGCTTAAATATTTTGTTAAAAACTCTTTTTTGAGGTTAAATATTACTTTTTTAAGTCTCAATTTAACCATTCAATTTTTATTGAAAATTAAATTATTTAAGTTTTTATTAAAAATTTATCCTACATATTTGGTTTGTGAATGCAAGTGTAGGAAGGAAAGTATACCTAAATTCTTCAACATTTATATAATTAATAGAAAATTTCACTATTTTGTTAAAAATTAGTCTTTTGGATGGACAATTTATTAGTTGTGGTACAAAATTCATCTTTCTTGTTTGAAAATTGAAGATTCTTCCAACAATATCGTCTTTTTTTCTTCAACATTTTTCTTGTTTAGTTCAACTAGTTTTCCAAACATTTGCACTCTGAAATTTTGAAAAATCAGTAGAATGCAATCTATTCACGACAATTCAGCTGTAAGTTGTTCATTTAACAAATTTGTGATTTATATTTGCTGCTTTTAAATAAACAGTGCAATATTGCCACATACTGAACAATAAATTATTTTTCATTAAAAACATTTCTAAATAGAATGAAGATTGAAAATAGTTTCTATAATCGGCATATTAGCATTTCCATGTTAGAAATTATTTAATTCTAAGCCAAAGTACAAATCTTACACTATCTACGGGAAAAATATATTTCAGGATTTTCACTCTAGCCATAACCGGTTTAACCAGGCCTTGGAGGAGTCAGGGGGGAAGGAGGGACGTCAACCCATTGACGAATTTCCCTCTCAGCTAGGTTCAAGTGAGAAGAGCACATCTTCCGAAGGAGGGTCGAAAACCCGACCCGATCCCGAGCCGATATATCGACTTCGCGATCCAAAGTCGGGTCGAGTACATTCTATGTTTCCGAAGTATAAATTTACTGCTATTTAGATATATTAATTTTTTTCAGTAGTCACAAACACTTTTGTATCCAATTTCCTCCGCACAGCCACAGTGTTATGAAAACCACAGGTATCTCATATTATGAGAACCACACCGTGCAACTATGAACTTACTATGCCTGACCTGTACAATGAAAAACTTCAACACTATCGATATTTTCCTACTTAGTTATTCAATCCCAATCACTCCAGACAAATTTTACTGCTAAATACATATTTAATGAATGATAAATAGGGTTTAAAGAATTCCCTTCATAGAACTCGATCACCATCGATTTCACAAAAAGTTCGCCTATAATCTTTAGAAGCCCAATGAAAAATGGACTATACCACGAAATTACTCTTTCTTCAAGGGCTATAAGTTAGTGATAGAACCAACAGAGTGGGTCTCTTAGTTTAGCCGATACCCCACTTTCTCATATTACGAGAATATCTCATATTCTTATATTTTGAATATCTCAATAATAATAATAATAATAATAATAATAATAATAATCAATAAAAATAATAAACATTTTTTAGAGGAATATTACTATTAACGTATCTACGAGTTGATTTAGGAGAAGACAGCATTTCTTTTTCTTAAAAAATATTAACTGTTTCAATCTTGTTAAATTATTTATTGATTAATAAGAACAGCCAAATGTATGAAAAATAATTGACTACTCATCTCGAATTTTGAGACGGCGAGACAATTGGGTATGAAACCAGTACTGTCATTGTCAATATAAACTCATTTCCTGATGAATACTAGATTGAATCATGAACTGAATATTTTTATTTTTCAGTATAATTGGATTAATTCTGATGCTGAAGGACTTTTTTAAATCTTCTTTTAATGAAGTGATAAAAAGATATTTTCATTGATATCATCAAGTTTGACATGGTATTCATTTGAGTAATAAATAACACAGGATCAAATTTAAATAAGGAGCTTCAAGTTCTTTCAAAGCGTATAACGTAGAATACTTCTAAAAAAGGTAAAAAACAGAACCAACACAGTAACAAAAAGGGATCAATTTTGTGCGGAACATTTTGCTCTAATGATTATTTGACTCTCAACATCATAATGTTCTGTACATTCGGATCAATTTTATCTTATTTTTCGTTCATTAGAGTAAAGAAAATAGCCGCCAATTCCTGCTACTGGTATCATAAATAAATGACCTAAAAATAGTTCCTAACCGCATGCAAGACAAAACAACACTCAAAGAACGCCAGCCATCTTGGTTTGAGTTCATACATAATCTCGAATCAGATCATTATGATCTAAAAAGTCGATCATTCACTCCGGCCGATCAAAATGCTCTTGAATTCGATATCATTTTTGCTGCATATCAATATGATATTGATTTCGGTATCATTTAGCTAAGCTTTTCAGTCTTGTTTATTTTTATTATCATCAAATGACAATAAAATAATATTCAAAGGAAGAAAAGGAGAAGGAAGAGGATGTGGTTGGCTGCCTTCTCATTTTTCTTTCCTCTTTTTTATTTTTGTCTGAAATTTTTTTTTTGTTTTTTCAGATTATAATAGGGTTTTTTTGTTTTTGTTTGTTCGTTGCTGTCCAAATTTGGTCCTTGGATTTTTGTTTTTTAATTTTGTTAACAGGAGTTTGCATCAATTTGATTATTGGACGTTAAATAAGATTTTTAATTTGGATTTTATTCTAATTTAAATTTATTAAATTTTGATTCACTGTTGTGTTTGTTATTTATATTTTTGGTTTAAAATTAAACTAATTTGGTAGAAAGTTCAAATTCTTGTTCAAAAGTGAAGGATATATTATTTAAAAATGAAAGGATTTAATAGAAAATTATTCAATTTTGGTTAATGATAGACGTTCTTCATTACTTCATGTCAGTACAAAGATACTGGTAACTTGGAATAAAAAGTTTTAAAAAATTATTGTGGAATTTCCTCGGCCAGTGACATAGCTAAGATTTTTTTCGGGAGGGGCTTCGATTTTTTTCCGACGGGGGCTTCGGATTTATGTATAGGCAAAGAGTGGAGGAGAAGGTGATTGAATAATGAAAAAATTTAGTTTCGGGAGCCCAAACCCCGCCCCTGACTCAGCCTGTTCTCGGCAAGGCTCGCGAAGCTCGCGAAGATCGCGGCGAGCTTCTTCATGCAGAGGATTCGAGTAGCGTCCAGTCTCGCTGCGAATTCTCTCGGCAACCAAGAAGCGCGCCTCTGAGTTTTGCGCTGCGCATTGCAAGGCTGCGAAGTTCATCCTGTTTCCCTTTCCTTCGCGTAAGCAGAGTCGAGCACCACAGCTGGCCAAAAGTTGCTCAACCATTTCGATAGGGGACTCCCCGAGATCACTTCTCTTCTCCCCACAACGGAACTTGTGACACCAAGTTAAGTCACTCTACTGGAGGACTGCGGAGAGGAGAGGCTGACCTGCCTTCCGAGACTCTTTGGCTACCCTGAAATTATCGTTAGATCCACACTTTTTTTAATGGGAAGAATTACACTTTGGAAAAATCTAAAGATTTTGATAAAATTTTTAATTAATTAAATATAATTTATTTTATCTTTTCTATGTTTTGATAACATTTTTATTCAATAATATAATTAATTAATAAATAATTTAATCTAGGTGACACCTGACATTTCCTCACATCCTGAGTAAAAATGCTTTGACTTGAGTTCGACTTGCTTATGCCTTGAGTTCACCTCTATGACATCGATGTCTTACATTTATGGTCTTAGGGTGGTGATTTCAAGTCAGCTCAACTTGTTTCAAGACAAACCTTTTTGGACTCCGAAATGAGACTGTTAGCAGATTCAAAGGAATTAAATTGATAAACAAGAAATTTGCGATTATTAAATTAGTTATTTTAATTACTTTTATATTTAAAATTTTGATATTCACCATAATCTAATTTGAAATAAAACCGATTAGAATTAAAAATATTACCTCTTCTTTATTAGTAAATAATGACTATTATCCTATTACTCGATATAAAAAAATTCTCAACTGTAAACTGGAGATGGGACGAGCAGTACTTCGGGTACTGCTTGTCGGACTCGAGTTTTAAACTTCGGTTCCAGCTCCCTCCAGTCACCGGAGGAAGCAGTTAGGCAGTAACTTCGGCAGGAGTTCTACTGCGTTTTTTATCCTACTGCAAACTTCGACGTCAAGTACATGAAGCCCTGAAACCGTTTTTTTTGCGTATTCTGACTCTTTTAATTTTCGAACGCTTTATTTACTTTTCCTATTAAGTTTAGAATTCACTGTCAGCAATTCAATGTTGATAAAATCAGAATTCAAAAAATTTTAATAACGAAATTATATTTACTTTTAATTAATTAAAATTAAATTTAAATTAATTTCAAAGAAAATCATAATTGAAAAAAAATTTAATAACGGAATTATATTTGCTTTTAATTGTCGAGGTGATTTGTAAATGAAATATAAATTATTTATTTTATTTAGATAATAAAATAACATACGAGACATAAGTGCAGTGAATGACATTTTTTTAAAAATTATTATCTCAATGTTTTCTTTAAATTTAATTGTTATAGTAGTATTTTTTACAAATAAAGATTTTTCACTCATGAAAGAAATACAAGTTTTTCTAAATTGTTATGATTGCCTTCACTCAAAAAAAATTAATTAATTTGAAACAATGTAGTAGAACTTTTACCCTGTAACCTCCGGGCGTGGCATTCGACCTACCTTTATTTTTTATCATTTAGGATCCTAGAGAATGCAGAAAGATCCATTAATGAACGAAAGAGTGTGTGAGTTAATTTATCTAATATTAGTCTTATGTAATGTCTGAATCTATGTGGGCGCACTTATTTTTCTATACTTTATGACTATCCAGGCTTAATTATTACGTAGTCAATATTTTTATTCAATTACCAATTCCATTCATATCACTGTTCGTTTTTTAAATATTTTAATGTAACCAACATATTGTAAAGGTCTTTCAGGTTCTCACGCGTTCGAAGGACATCTGCCTTGGAGAAAAACTCTCTGAATTTCAAATCTATTTAATTTTATTATACGGTAGACAGCAAATACCAACGAACGAGGGTTGCCAATTTCAAAACTCTCTACCCATTTTCCCATAAACTCTCATCATAAACATGATCCAAAAAGCTAGATTCGATCACGTACAAGCCTATAGTCTTTTAAACCCCTGGATCCTAACTAATAAACCTCCAATGAAGAAGGGACACTTTTCATCGTTTAAGATTTGAAGGAGTAGACGAATTTCTCACTTGTACAATAGGAGTAATAAACCTATTGCACTAAGCCTCTACACTCCGAGTCCCAACTCGACTTTATGGCGACATCTGCTAACCAGGCGCCGTTTGGGTCCAGGTACTGTAAACATTCTGCTGACCGATAAGGGCAAGGTCCCACTGTAATGTTCCCTCTCCACCACCCACGAAGTTTTCCGTCCACTTTTCTTTTAACATCCACCCCGTTCTTTTAATCTTAGCTTCTTTTGGGCCTCTGTCGGTGCAAGCGGTACCGTTCCGCTCTCGCGAGTTCTCTCGGGTGGAGGACCCATTGATCAGTGACCAGTCTACTATTTGCGTTTGCCCGGAAAACTCCCTGCTTGAGTAACTTCGGTAGTTTTAAGTAATCCAGTTATCACCGATTTCTCCAGGGCAGATCATTTTCCCGACTCCTGGGAATCAGTTTCATCTATAATAAAGTAAGTTCTGTCATAAAATTAATTATCTCATTTCATTTTCCTACTCTTCACCTTACAGCCTACTTTTTCCTAGAAAATACAGAGTGTGGGCGATTTTCTTATCTTAATAGGACAGGGATCCATTTAAGTGAATCGTTCCCAACCGCTCGGGAATGGATTTTCAGTCAATTTAAAATTAAGAAAAAAAATTCCCCCCTGCTTGTCTCAACCCTGAGACGTAACAGTGAGTAATTTTTTTTTAGATGGTGCCAGAAGTGGGATCTTCTGTCCGTAACCCTCTCTGATTTTCTTTGAAAAAGGCTCTATTCTATATTCGTCTTTACATTTCACATTAATCCTATTTTGTACAAGTTGTATTAGTCACTGATACTACTACCTTCCCTTATGAAAACTACTCACCTTCTTTTCTACTGTCATTCTTTTAAATCTGATCTCTCAGTGCCCGTAAAAAATTGATTAGCACAAATTTTTTTTTCTCGTCGGTTACGTGTCCCGATTAAAACAAAATCTGCGTTGTTCAAACTCTGAACTATATAACTCTAAACCTATCTCACGGTCGTTAGACGTGGTTGTGGCTGAGATTTTACCGCGATTTCGCTGGAAGCGGGTGCAATTTTCCAGATTAGCACCCGCTCCCGGCGAAATCCTGCGGTTGTCCTTATGAAAAATTTCTAATTATATATATATATGTGCGTATAACTTTTTCAGTCTTTTTTTTGGGGTTGAAAAATTCACCTCCTGGGTAGTAAGCTTAACTATTTTGTTAAAAATTTGTCTTTTTGTTGAATATTAATTTCAACTGAAAATATTAAATTATTTCTTTGTTTGTTAACAATTTCATCTTTTTAAGTAAAGACCTCTAAGGTTGTTTGATTATCAGGAGATTAATTTTGCGTAGAAACTAAAAATGTCTCAAGCGGAACCAACCGTAGTAGCAATGGCTGCTGCCGCAGAAATAAACAAATCCTTACTTGAGTTTTCTCGGATGCAAGCAGCGCTCGCGATAGCCCCACATTATGATGGCCGTAATCCCCCTTTGCGAACCTTTGTCCACGATGTGGAAGAAGGATTAGCTATGTGTCCCGATGGCAGTGAAGAGAAATACGCGAAATTAGTTATCACAAAGCTTCGTGGGTCAGCTCGAGATTCGGTGGTGGGTCGTATTTTTACTACCATAAAAAGTCTTGCAGATCACTTAAAAGACGCGTTTGCTGCCGCGAACTTGTCCTTCACAAATTACCAGACCCAGATTAGCCAAATACGAATGGGAAGTATCGAGTCGGTGACCGATTACGGGTTACGAGCGCAGAAACTCGTGAATAAAGCAAAGGCCGCGTTATCTAAGGAGATTGGGCTAGACCCCGAAGGATCGAAATTACGAGGGCACATGGAGTTCGTCGCAAAGACAGCCCTGGTTAGCTTTTTGAAGGGCCTAAGAGCAGAATTAGAGCTACGTGTAGCTATACGTGGTCCCAAAACATTAGATTCAGCAATTGAATTAGCCCGCGAAGAAGCTAGCATTCTCGCGGAACGATACGGAGATAGAGGGTCGATTCCGAACAGCCAACTTCCTTTGTCTTTCGCAAGACCCTTTAACAATGTTCCTAATCGCGGTTATCAATTGCCCGCATCACGATCATATCAATTCCCGAACGCATCGCGCCAGCCATTTTCATCAAACGGTGAACGCTTCGCGGCAAGACCGACAGTAGCTCCGACCGCGCAGCGTCCCAGCGAAACGAATCGCCCCTTTATGACACAACGCAAACCACCACCCCCGCGTCCACATTACCAACCTCCAGCCCCGCGTTATGCCGAGCGCGAAGCGACAGCATATATGACATACGCAAATCTTGATTATGAATTGTCGTATGGAGAAAGCTTCTATACTGCTCCCATTCCTCAGTCTGTCCCATATTATGGACATTACCCTGAATACTCTCAACAGACTAGCGTACCTCCCACAGAGGCGATGCAACCTGACATAGCGACCGTAGACAATACGAGCGATTTAAACTCGACAAGCGCTCGCCTACACACTACGCAGACGAGCGCGACTACGAAAGAGTTACCAGTAACTGCGAGATATAAAATAATGGAAGCCTCCTCCCTACAGAAACAAGTTCTGAATTCTAGACCTACCCAGAAATAGTCGCGAAATCTCAGAATTTTGTCGACGGTCACGGGCGCTTTTTGGTGGATACAGGCTCTCAGGTCAATTTAATAGAACTGTCCTCACTGGATCCAAACACCGACATTAATGTTTACGATAAGCTTTTAGTGACAGGAATAACGCCAGAGAGACTCGAGAGTTTAGGCTCGGCTGTGGTAAAGCTTTTAAGCACGGAAACAAAATTTCACGTTTTCCGCGATTTATTTCCGGTTCCAGGAGACGGAATAATTGAGCTTGAGTTTTTCCGTGCCGAAAAGGCTGAAATATCTTTTCACCATGATACGATAGTCTTAGATAGCGATCCAATTCGACCCATTCCATTTATCAAAGAAACACAGTTTAAAAAAAGACAAAAGGTAGCATGGCCACCCTCTCGACGGATACTCTCCCAAAAGAGAAAGTGCGAACCCTTTTAATTAGGGCACGGATGCGTCAGGTAGTCCCAATCGACATCACTAACAAAAGCACTGGAGAGGTATACTTAGCCCTGCTTGATTCTCCAGAAGGCGTTTATATCGGCCACGCTGCGGTATCTGTACATAACGGACAGTGCTTTGCGATGGCAATAAGTTCCACCGTGGAAGACGTAACGATAGAAATCCCTCCTCAGGAATTAACACCATACGATGTCTTTGACGAAGAGTCCGACTGCCTCGACGACGTTCTACTCAGCGAATTAACCCCAAATCTCGCATTCGACGAAAGATTGGCTCAAATTAAAGAAAAAATAAAATTCGATAAGCTCGGTCCACACAGACAACGGTGCGTGCAAAGCTACCTTGAAACCTTTCCCCGCCTCTTTTTCCTCGAAGGCGACCGTTTGCCCGGAACTAGTCTTACACAACACAGAATACCGACTGTGGATGATGTTCCCGTTTTCACCAAACAATATCGCCGCCCTGCAACGCAAAAGGCAGAGGTAAGAAGGCCAATTTTTAAACTTTTGGAAAATGAAGTTATCAGTCCTTCAAGCTCGCCTTATAGCTCCCCACTCTGGGTGGTCGATAAAAACCGGAAGAAAATGGGAACAAAAGATGGCGTCTCGTGATAGACTATCGCGCACTAAACGAGAAAACGACAGGCGATGCCTACCCCTTGCCGAACATAAATGAAATTTTAGACCATCTTGGCGGCGCACGGTACTTTTCGGTTTTTGACTTGGCTGCCGGATTTCATCAAATTCCGATGGACCCGGTACAGCCTGAGAAGTGTACCTTTTTGTCAACAGAGGTAGCATATTTGGGTCACGTTGTTTCCTCGGAAGGCGTTCGCCCAAATCCAAAGAAAATCGAGACTGTAAAGAATTTCCCGGTACCAAAGAGTACTAACAATGTTAAACAGTTT
Source organism: Belonocnema kinseyi (assembly GCF_010883055.1). Classification (NCBI taxonomy): domain Eukaryota; kingdom Metazoa; phylum Arthropoda; class Insecta; order Hymenoptera; family Cynipidae; genus Belonocnema; species Belonocnema kinseyi. The sequence continues at coordinate 104,992,305 of NC_046661.1, read as the reverse complement.
TTGGGACTCATTGGATACTATCGGAGATTCATTCCCAACATTGCAGCGAGATCCAAGCCTCTGACAAATCTCTTAAGAAAACAAAAAAAATTAACTTGGCAAAAAGAACAGCAGGCTGCCTTTGAAGATTTGCGCGATTGTCTCTGCAGGCAACCAATCCTACAATGTCCAAACTTCTCGAAGCCTTTCATCCTCACAACTGACGCATCTAACATCGCAATTGGCGCAGTTTTAAGTCAAGGCAAAATAGGCGAAGATCTACCGGTTGCCTTCGCCTCCCGAACCTTAAATCGAGCGGAAGTCCATTACGATACTACCGAAAGAGAATGTCTAGCCGCCGTGTTTTTTACTAAATACTTTCGTCATTATTTATATGGACAAAAGTTCACGGTGGTAACAGATCACCAAGCACTGGTCTGGTTGCATAACACACGCGACACATCTTCCCGCCTTCTGCGTTGGCGACTGCGACTCTTCGAATTTCGATATACGGTTCAGTATCATCCGGGAAGAATAAACTCGAACGCGGACGCGCTTTCGAGAAATCCCGTTGACCAGAGTCCGAGTGCGAAGGCCTTACCCAACGCAGGCATACCCAAACGGAAAAGGGGAAGACCTCGAAAAGCAGCCGCAACGTCAGATTCGACTGCAGTGCCCGCTTCTATATCCATGCTACAACCCAACCAGGTAGATTCATTGTCAAGCGAGGACTTAGGAATCGCCGAACGGGTGAAACAACGACGGCGGCAAACCGAGCATTTTCCAACATACTCCTACTCATCCGATGACGAGGGCGATCATTGCGACCTCATTAAAAAGAAACCCCGTCGTAAGGCCTTCAAAAGGCGTCTTACCCTAGCTAGGGACGATAGTGATTTTTTGATTCCACAGAGCGAATATTCTTCCAGATACATCGTTTCTGAAGAATCAAATTGCGATTCGCCCGGAAGAACTCCCATTCGCCAACCCAAAAATTCTCGTGCTAGACTAAGCAAGGCAGATAACCACTTACACCCCAGCCTATCGGAACCAGAACCACCTCCATTAGTGAAAGACGGCACAGTTAGACACGTTCCTGCATCCGAATGCGCCGAAGGAGACGGAGTCCTACCCCCTACCGTTTTCCTACCACCAATCTTGAATTCCGATACGGAATCAAGTGATACGACTCTAAATGAAAATGACGAGGCTGTCATCCAAGCGACTGAAGATCTTGACGCCACGATTACAGGAGCAGCGACCCAGTCAACTCATGAAAAATCACCCCTAATCCAGTCAGTACAGGACCACATCCTCCCGCCTGCGAATTCCGGTACAAATAAGATATCGAAGATCTTAGGTCTGTACGAAACAATACCGCTGGATGACCCTTTGCCCCTGCCGAATAACACCCGAATCCGCAAAAAAATGTTTTTAACCCACCCCCCGCAGCTTTGATCCAAACAACAAAAGATTCGCTTACAATGGGCAAAGATAATTTCGTCCATGTTATAGCCTCAGATTGCATTCTATCAACAACCATCGGGCGCACTCTTATAGATCTAGGGTATGTAGATCCAGAGAGATTGCGCGAGAGTAATCCCAAGAAAGGACAGATCGTCGTTTCCAAGGTTGGAAGTACAGAAATTTTTAGCGTCATGACCCGAGAAAACCACTTTGAGCCAACTACCCCCGAGAATTTATACTATTCCTTGTTAGGTTTAAGGGAAGCACTGAGGCAGGTGGATACTAAAACGGTGAGAATTTCCGGGGCAGGCGACGGATTGGACAAACTACCGGCGAATATACTTCGAAATATAATTCGGCAGATATTTGTCGGAAGCGACGTCACTTTCACGCTCTGTTCTGGTGAAGTCTAAATATCCCCCCTTAAAATTCGAAAAGGTATTATTAGAGAATATCACTGCAGTCTAGTCGGAGGACACAAGGGCGTGACAAAAACATACCGCCGAATACGAAACCGTTTTCTTTGGCCTGAGATGAAGAGCAACATTCATTACTTCATTCGAAATTGTCACAGCTGCTAAATGAAAAAATTGTTACGCATTAAAACGCGCCAACCAAAGATAATTACAGATACGCCGCATGCGTTCGATAAAGTGGCTCTGGATATTGTGGGACCTCTTCCTCTCACGCCAGATGGAAACCGATACGTCCTTACAATGCAGGATAACCTGACTAAATACTGCATCGCAGTACCCATTCCCAATAAACGCGCGTCTAGCGTCCCAACGATTTTCGCTCAGCGACTTATTGCCGTATTCGGAAGTCCTCCCGCCGCGGAAGTGAATTTGTAAATGAGTTGCTGAGGAATCTAGCAATCCTTTTTAGAATCAGCCACGTTACCACATCTGCTTACCACCCTCAAAGTAATGGTAGCCTTGAGAGAAGCCATCAAGTACTCGTTGATTACCTGAAACACTATATTGAAGAGTATGAGGACTGGGATCGTTTGATTCCATTCGCCATGCTCTCGTACAATACTTCAGTACATGAGGGCATCAGGTTCACTCCATATATCGGATATTCGAGCGCGTGCAGTCGAAAATACGATTCACGCGAAAAGACGCTCGAAAGGCTATTACGACCGAAAGGCAAAGGACCAAGAGTTCATGGTAGGCGATCTAATATTAGTTTTAAAGGAAGCTAGAGAAATAGAAGGTAAACTAGATCACCCTTACGACGGCCCTTATCCAATCGTAGAAATTGTGGACAAACATAACGTAAGGTTGCAGTTACCGACGGAAGCCGAGTATGCAAGCACATGGACAAGCTGAAGAAATATTTTATGTATGAATCGTCAGATTCCGATATATCCTTCTAATCGCCTCATTTGTCCACAGAAAACAATTCTAATTTCCTTCCAGAATTACGTAACCACGGAAGTAACAGCAAGAGGGAGGGTATTTCTTGCATTACCGACGTGACAGCATAGTCCTGTGGTAACCCTTTCCCCCGCACACTGCTTCATCCCAAATCATATTCCCCTTACCACTTTTATCAATTGCATAATTTAACAAATACTATGCAACACTCGCGTATTTATAGAATTATTGCATAAAGATATCGTTATTATCAATCGAGATAATTTCCGAATTTAAGTATTATAAAATATACTAAAAATCTTTCTGCAATCTCAAATAGCTAGGATTAGGATCACATAGTTTGAAATTAGAAAAATATATATAATAGTAGTATATACATATCAGCATAAAATATCGAGTATAAGACAGCCTCCCGCGATTTAATCTTTAAAACTTGAATAGTCCCTTCAGATTGCATTAAAAAAGGGATCGGAATTGATCTAAACATTTAAACGCGCGATTATGTCTAGCAGCCGATATACAACCTTTACAGTTACCATTATCACTAATAAAATACTCGAAGAAAATTAATATAACTTGGTTCAAATTATGTAATTTTAAAAGTTCAAGGGATCGTGTGAAACTGCCCGAAGAACCAACAACTATTGGATTTGTTCTATGTATAAAACATTTTATTAGCAGTATTAAGCTGTATATTTTTTTATAAACTCAGAATTAGATAGCATAGGTCACGAAAAATGTGAGCGAGGTGCATACTGCCCTCTACGAGCCGAGCGGACCAACACCAAGATTTTGAAATTCGCCTTCAGCGGAATTTCCATCTTAAGAAGGGGGGTGTTACGTCCGGGCGTGGCATTCGAAATACCTTCATTTTTTATCGTTTAGGATCCTAGAAAATGCAGAAAGATCCATTAATGAACGAAAGAGTGTGTGAGTTAATTTATCTAATATTAGTCTTATGTAATGTCTGAGTCTATGTGGGCCCACTTATTTTTCTATACTATATGACTGTCTAGGCTTAATTATTACTTAGTCAATATTTTTATTCAATTACAAATTCTATTCATGTCACTGTTCGGTTTTTAAATATTTTAATGTAACCAGCATATTGTAAAGGTCTTTCAGATTCTCACGCGTTGGAAAGACATCTGCCTTGGAGAAAAACTCTCTGAATTTCAAATCTATTTAATTTTATTATACGGTAGACAGCAAATACCAACGAACGAGGGTTGCCAATTTCAAAACTCTCTACCCATTTTCCCATAAACTCTCATCATAAACATAATCCAAAAAACCTAGATTCGATCATGTACAAGCCTATAGTCTTTTATAACCCTGGACCCTAACTAATAAACCTCCAATAAAGGAGAGACACTTTTCATCGTTTAAGATTTGAAGGAGTAGACGAATTTCTCACTTGTACAATAGAAGTAATAAACCTATTGCACTATGCCTCTACACTCCGAGTCCCAATTCGACTTTATGGCGACATCTGCTAACCAGGCGCCGTTTGGGTCCAGGTACTGTAAACATTCTGTTGACCAATAAGGGCAAGGTCCCACTGTAATGTTCACTCTCCACCACCCACGAAGTTTTCCTTCCACTTTTCTTTTAATATCCACCCCCGTTCTTTTAATTGGTCAAGAGTTGAGAAAGGCGCAGCCCCTTGAGATGTTTTCCGAGGAGCTAGAGCGAATTTTGAAATGGGAAGTTGCGAAAACGTCAGTGGTAGTTTAGCTTCCAATCAACTAAGATCTTGACTTGGTTTTGCAGTTGAAGACCTGCTCCTAGATCAGACTCTCTGCCTGAGTTAGGAACCGGGTCAACGATTGCTCCCTATGCCAAGCTCTTAGCTTCTTTTTGGCCTTTGTCGGTGCAAGCGGTACCGTTCCGCTCTCGCGAGTTCTCTCCGGTGGAGGACCCTTTGATTAGTGACCAGTCTACTATTTGCGTTTGCCCGGAAAACTCCCTGCTTGAGTAACTCCGGTAGTTTTAAGTAATCCAGTTATTACCGATTTCTCTAGGTCAGATCATCTTTCCGACTCCTGGGAATCAGTTTCATCTATAATAAAGTAAGTTCTGTCATCAAATTAATTATCTCATTTCATTTTCCTACTTTTCACCTTACAGCCTACTTTTTCCTAGAAAATACAGAGTGTGGGCGATTTTCTTATCTTAATAGGACAGGGATCCATTTAAGTGAATCCTTCCCAACCGCTCGGGAATGGATTTTCAGTAAATTTAAAATTAAGAAAAAAAATTCCCCCCTGCTTGTCTCAACCCCGAGACGTAACATACCCAAGTAGTTGCATTTTTTATTTTAAAAATATTAAATTTCCCTTAAAATAGATGACTTTTCATTTAAAAAAAAAAAACAAGTTTAAAAATAGTTGATTTTTCATTTTAATAAATTCCAGTTGACTTTTCAAGGTCAAAATATGAATTTCGTAACAAAAAATAATTTTCCAGGAAAAAATGTTAATTTTCAATCAAAAACAAGAAATTTGTTCAACCAAAAATATTTAGTTAAAAAAAATAGTTCAATTCTCTACCATATAGTGCATGTCCTATGAAATAGTTAAATTTTCAACAAAGCTGTAGAATTTTCAATTATACAGTTGCATTTCTGTTCAGGGAAGATAAAATTTCGCAGCATTTTCAATCGAAAAGGATGAGTTTTCTAAAAAAAGGTCGAATTTTCAACGAAACAGTTGCAGTTTTATCCAAGAAATATGCAATATTTATACTAAAAACTATGAAATTTGAAATAAAAAACACAAATTTTCAGGAAAATAGTGTTCATCCAAAAAATATCTCAGTCAACTTATCAGCAAGAAAATATGAATTTTAACAAGAGGTTCATGTTCTACGAAAAGAGTTGAATTTTTAACCCAATAAGATGCATTTTTTACAAAACAATTACATTTGCGACAGAAAAGGATAAGCTTTTAAAACAATTCTTAAATTTTCAACCAAATAATCAAATTCATAACTAAAAAGATGATCTTTAGGAGAAAGTTTGTGTGAATTTGCCTCAAAATTTGCAAAAATGATGTACATGAGTGAAGGACCTCATCTCTTGCCGTTGTCAGTGTCACTGCCATATCATTTCAGGATTAAACCATTGAACCGCTAATCAAGTTCATAAGATTTTCATTATTTATCCGAAAATGCAGGACACCGAGGCGATAGTCGTAACCATTAGCCAATTGACAAACCATATTGCGTTGCGTAAATATATTTAAAAAATGAGTTCGTCTAACAAAACCTTTCTTACTCTATACAAAAGAATAATCGTATAGCTAAATTTACATAAATAAACAGCATTCTTTGTATTAAATCAAATTTCATTTCATTACAAAAGGAGAGATTAAAAAAATAGTTTCCATATAAAATTCTATTATAGGACGATACAGAAGCCCAAAATATTTAAAGAGAAGTTAAATAAACTTAAATATTACAAAAATGTTATGAAATTCATTTAACTGAAACCTAAGATTCCCAATCGTGATATTCCTATTTGCCTAAGCAACTTAATCCAAAGAGAATTAGAAGAAAATTGAGAAACTTAAGAAATCCTAAAACCTGAAACTCCAAGGGAACCGAGAATAATAATGCAATATATATATATATATATATATACTACAGATGCATCTTAAGTAAAGAAATTTTTAAGGCTTGGACCCTTGAGCACACATGTATTTCCATTTTTATGGCCGGAGGAAGCAGTAGGAAGGCCTGCCGGAGTGCTTCCGGAGTGTGGAGGAGAAATTCCGCAAATCGCGGTAGTAAGCTACTGCAACTTCGATGGGCAGAAAAATACCGGCCGGAGTTTGCAGTAGGTCCTGCGAAGCTCTTGGGGGCAGTAGGAGCTGCTTCGCCGGAGTGTACAAGAGGCTAAAGGACAGTAACCAGTAAGTATGCTACTGCTCATCCCATCAGTACTGTAAACCTAAGTTGACATATCACTCTCTTGAGAAAAGCATATAGAATATTTTACACATCAATAACTCAAACAATTTAGAATCACAGAATAATAAACATAAGCAATTATGCTTGAATAATCCAGAGGTTTCCGAACCGTAGATTATTAATTGTAAGAATACTCAGATTCTTGACCATGTGAACGATATTCTTGGGTCAGGTGATAAATATAGCTCTAATTTTTCAATCTCTAGAAATTAACACATCTTTGCAATTGTAAAAAATGTAGAAATGAGCATTGATAAATTTCCAGATAAATTACAAGCTAAATTAAGAGACAAAATCCTTGCTTTATCTTATCGATACATTAAAAAAACCTAACTTCATTTCCGATTCAGATTAAATAATTCGCAAAAATATTGCTGAAACAAAAAACTGGCTCAAAGGACAGCAAGATCTTTGCGCAACAGCCGCTGGTAAAGGTAATGTTACTGACATTCTTAATAAATATGATTATTATAACAAAATGGCATTAATGTTAAGTGATCGATCAAATTATTCAAAAGTCTTCCTAAAATTCACAAAAATAATTTTCCTTTAAGGGCAGGTGATACTTCGTCGTGTGTTCAATCGGGTGCAGGTCCCCCCGATTTTTTTTTCATAAAAATGAAAATTTTTTAAAACTGAATTTAAAATGCTATAAAGTACCATAACGGACGTCCCCGGACTCATTTTCGAGGGATAATAACAAAAAAATTTTATTGTGCTAAGAAAAAATTTATGCATATGCATTATTTTGAGGTTAGGGTCGTTTTTCAGCTTTCTGTCATTCCGATAATGTAGGTTTCTGCTGTACCGATTCTATCTGTAGCACTCAAGAATAATTATGGAGAAAATTCTAGCACAAGTGACCTCAAAATACACACACATCAAATGTAGAAAAATCCATTTTTTTTAATGAACCCACAAAAAAGTGTGCGCGGACTTCCGTTAGCATGTTCGCTATCATGCCCTAGATTTCAAAGACAATATATTTGTTATTTTAGGGAAAAAGTCGGCGGAATCTAACACTGATAGAATCGATACTAATTCCTAAGCGCCGCAAAAATTAGTCAAATTTAGCAAAATTAAATTCTTTTGAATTAACCCACGAAAAAAGTGTTCGGGCACGTCCGTTAGATTATTCCCTATCAATTTCTGAATGTTGAGGACAAAATATTTATCATTCTATGAAAAAGCCAGGGGAACCTAAAACTGGTAAAATCGATAATTTTCTCACTACAGTAAGATTCGTCGGATCGGGACGGACATTTCAGCGGCCGTTATAAGCTGGTCAATTTTCATGCATACAGCATTGACTTCCGTCGCGTGGAATCTGCTGCGTTTTTACGCGCGTGCGCCTACCTATCACGGCCAGTGAAGAAGTTTACGAGTGGGGACTACATCCCTCCGAGGATTTCGATGCGACGAGTGATGCGACAGGTCCTACTGCAGGGCTCACCAGAAGGCAGCCATTGACTGCATTGGCTGCCAGTGGCAGCCAAGAGACTAGGTTAAACCGGCCCTAATAAATCTTGTCGTTCGACTGTTTCCTAGCCCTTCACGGTCATTATAGAGCAGATTTTATACTCTTCAAAATAAAGAAGAAGGGATTTTGGTGGCCGTCTTTTTTCTTTATTCTTTCAGAATTTTAATTCAAAACTCTCCAAATTTTTCGACCTTTTTAAAGCTTGAATTTGAAATTTAATTTGCAGATGAATTTGATTCACTTTGTAAATAAAAATGAAATTTAAATTCGAAATAAATTGTATTGTAAATTCGAGTACAAAAGTTCAGACCCCCGGCGTGAATGACGATTGCTTTGCATTGCATTCTAAGAGAAAATTGAAAAGAGATCACAAAACATTTTTTATTGTTTCCTAAAATTTTTTAAAAGTGTTTAAAATATTTTTTGACTTTTGCAATTTTTCCATATTAGATAATTTTAGAAAAATTAAGGAACATAATTCTTTCAAAGCCTTCTTGTGCAATTTTGTTGCATATTTTTTTAAAGTTTAGGTTGTTTTAAATAATGTACTCTAAAATTTGAGTAAGTTTAAGAGACGTTCAGAAATTTTAAACGGTTAAAAAATAATTAAAACTTGCAAAGATTTTTAAAGAATTTTATAAGGTTTGACGAAAATTAAAAAAAATTAGGTGCATAGGAATAATTAAAATAATTTTTTATTTCAAAAAATTACTTTCTAGGGATTATTTTTTAGAACATTATAACACATGAGAAAAGATTTTTAAAATGATCAAAGAAGAATCTGAATTATTTCAAAGGCACTTTTTTTAATTTTTCAGAATCAAGCAACAATCAGGAAAAGGACGTGACTAGAAAAAATAATTTTTTTAATATTCGTGTGTAAATTCCAAATGAAATTTTATTTTGAATAACCAACTTTAAAAGGAAATTGCGAAATTTTTTTAGAAATATCAAACGATTTGCTATCATTTTTTGCAGAGAGTGTTAAAGATTTTAGACCGAAATTTTCAAGTCCGTAAGATTATCACATTTTTTTAAATATAAAAAGTCGAGCTAACTCAGGAAAAATTAAGTAGAATTCAAGAGATTCAAAAATATTTTAAACTTTAGAAGATTATTAGAAATACAAATTTTTGAAGCTATCAAGAATAAACTTTAGGAGCTTTAAGGGAATGTCGAAATGTCAAGAGCATGAACAAATTTTTTTTAAATGCTTGCGAAAATTTAGAAGATTATAAGGAAATTTTTTTACATTTTGAATGACTTTTTAAAATGTTTAGAAAAATTCGAGGCAGTTGAAAATATTTTCAGGAGTTTGAGACGAGTTAAATAGATAAGAAATATTCACAAATTTGAAAACATTTAAGAAAATTGATAAAATATTCCTTGATTTCTTAGAAATTTCTTAAACATTCCTAAATATCTTTGAATAGGACGCGAATTTTTTGTAATGTTTTGAAATATTCTATAAAACAAAAAAATGTCTTTAAAATATCGTAAAACCTTTCCTGAAAAAATCTGATATATTTAAAAATCTTTTTTTAATTGTCTTAAAAATCTTATAATACTTATGTTTATATAAATTTGAATACAAACTGACCATACTTATTTTCTTGCTTTCAATTCTCGGAATTTAATTCCAACTATAAATAAAGTATTACAAACTTCTAACATATAAGTAGTTACTCGAAATATTCATGTTATGTCATAATGTATATCATTTTTTATTTTTTATGGTAGTGAAAAATTGTTTTAAATTGGTGAATTGCAAGTAGTACTTACGCAAGGTAAATTGCATATTTGTATGACTACAAAAATATTGAAAATTCTTTTTTGTTAAAAAAATGGTCTTATTCAGTTAAGATAATACATCATATTAAAAACGCTTTTTTGTTTAGGAAACGTCTTTCATGTTTTCAAACATAATATACAAATTTTGACGTAACAGCGATGAGGGGAAGGCCAAAAAGAGATGTTACGGTCTGTGTCACATTGCGAAGGGGGCGGGGGGGGGGGGCATTTTAATAACTAATCAACATATTTTTAGAATATCTTTATATTCATTCTGCCCTGGGGTCAAACAGGGTACAAAAAAACGCCATGAAATTTGGAATAAAAACTGTTGTTTATACATTAATTTAAAATATGAACGATATTGAAAATTTTATAAAATTTCCAAAATATTATTTAAATATGATACACATTAACTTTTATTAAGAATATTCTTACAAATAGTTGATAATTTTTTTAAAATTTACATGTTTTTAACCATATTTGGCCTTAGGAAATAGATTTCATGCATGAAATTATAGAAATATCTCCATTAGTAAGTAAAAGACTATGAAGACTTTTGCCTTCAAAATTTTACCAAAAACTTTTTAAAATGTTAACAAACGGACTACAGATTTGGCTTTAAGCTTTTTTACTAATTAGAGAAATAGATATTTCTTTTATCTTTTTCCAGGATCTGATTTTTCCCCTGAACATAAAGCAGATTAAAAACACTTAAAAAATGGAAATAAAAAAGATAAAAAATGCACGCAGTTTTTTTTGTTATTGGAAAAACGAACACATTTTTTAATAAAACTCCTTTCCATACCACCCATGGAAGAAAATTTTTACAATATTTTTATTAAATAATAAACATTTGATCTTTTGGACTCAAATGGAAAAGTGAAATTTTTTTTCATTAATTATGGTTGTTTAATTGACGTCTGTTATCGTACTTGACAATTGAGGAATCTCTTTTTCGCAAACAAAAAGTATGACAGTTCTTCCCTTATCGACTTTCTTTATTTTTTATTTACTTATTGCACACACACACACACACACACACACACACACACACATATATATATTATGTCTTAACCAATTTTATAGGTACTTTGAATAAAAAAATTTAAATTGCATGAAACTTATTTCAAGTGAACAATTTCAAGACACATTTTTTTCCGTATACAAAAATTTATACGTTGTTCATTTTTAAAAATATTTTCTCTTTCGGTATAACTAAATAATGTCCTTTCTTCACTTCAACTCGTTCTAACTTAGCTCATTTTCAGAATTTTTAGATTCCATTAAACGAATTCAACTACGTATCTACATTTTCTGAAAATTATATTTGAAAGAAAAACTTAAATAATTTAATGAACATAGACAATGTTAATTTTGCGTTGTAGACAATGTAATTAACATGAAGTTCAGCCTTCAAGCGCTTCGTTTATCGATCAAATTTTAAGAAATTGAAAACCTCCAGATTAAAACCTCCTTGCAGATTAAGATTTAAAACATTTTTTGTTCAAATTGTAACTCCATTGAATTAATGATTCGAAGAGTATGCATTTTTTAAATAGCAAGTTAGTAAGAGTCACGCTGCCTTTTATGCATGTGCATGCAGAAAGGAATTTTATTAAAAAATTTATCGAATCTTTTAACAAACAACTAAAATGAATTTTTTACATCTGTTATTTTTATTTTTTATGTGTCTTAAATCTTCTTCATGTTAAGGGAAAAATCATATACTGGAAAGTGATAAAAGAAACATCTATTTCTCCAACTGGTCCAAAGGGTTAAAGCCTGTACAACCGTTTGTTGACATTAACAAAAAACTTTGGTATCATTTAAACGGGAAGTTTACATAGCCTTTCACTAAGTAATGCGATATTTTTTAAATTTTATTTGTGAAATCTATTTCCTGAGGCCAAATATGGTAAAAAATGTCGTAAAATTATAAAAATTACCACCAACTTACAAGAATTTTAAAAATAAAAGTCAATGTGTATCATATTCAAATAATGTATTGGAAAATTTATAAAAGTATTAATATTGTTCTTTTTTTAAATTAATGTATACAGAGTGCAACCGTTTTTATTGGAAATTTCACATCGGTTTTTTGTACCATGTTTGATCCTACGGCAGAATCAAGCAAAAGATATTATAAAAATATGTTTATTAGTGACTAAAATGCCCCCCCCCCCTTCCCTAAGCAAAGTGACAGACCGTGACATTCCTTTTTGGCCTTCCCCTCATCGCCGTTACGTCAAATTTTTATATTATGTTTGAAAACATAACATACGTTTCCTAAATAAAAAAGGGGTTTTAAGATGAAGTGTTATCTTCAAATAAATCAAACAAATTTTTTAACAATAAAGGCTTTTTCAATATTTTTGTAGTCATACTAATATTGAAGTTACTTAACCTAAGTACTACTTGAAATTCTCAAATTTCAAACTTTTTTCACTACCATAAAAAATAAATGATGATATTAATAATGACATAACATGGAAATTTCAAATAAATATTTATTTTTTGAAAGTTTTCAAACACTTTATTTCGAGTGAAAATTAAATTCTGAGAATGAAAAACAAGAAAATAAGTATTATTAGTTTATTTTTTTAATTTATATAAATCTCATTATTATAAGATTTTCAAGGAAATTGAAAAAAGATTCTTGAATATATTAGATGTGTCAGAAAAGATTCTAGGATATTTTCAAGAAATTTTTTTTATTTTAAAGAATATTACAAAAAATTAGGTTGAAATCCAGTTCTTTTCAAAGATGCTTAGGAATTTTTACAAAATATGTGAGAAATGAAGAAATATTTAATCAATTTTCTTAAATGTTTTCAAATTTCTGAATATTTCTTATCTCTTTAACTCGTTTTAAATTCCTGAAAATATTTTTAACTGGCTCAAATTTGTTTCAAAGTTTGGAAATATCATTCAAAATGTTCAAAAACTGCCTTATAATCTTCTAAATTTTCGCAAGCATTTAAAGCAAATTTGACCATGCTCTTGAAACCTTTCGAGATTCGTTCACAGCTCCTAAAGTATATTTTTTACATTTAAAAATTTTTTCATTTATAAAAATCTTCTAAATAATTCCAAGGAACCTAAATTTTTTAAATTTTCGTCAAGCCTTACAAAATTCTTCAAAAATCTTTACAAGTTTTAATTATTTTTTAATCGTTTAAAATTTCTGCACGTCTCTTAAACTTACTCAAATTTGAAAGTACATTATTTAAACCAACATAAGCTTAAAAAAAAACTTTTTACAGCCGTGAAATTATATCAATTTTTTACATTCTCATCAGAGAAGGTATTAGATTTGTGTAAAATTTGACCCCCCCTCCATTTTTTGTCAATTGTTCACGTTTTGAGACCCCCTGAATCCGAAAAACAGGTATGTCTGTATGTCTGTATGTCTGTATGTATGGCTGTGAACACGATAAATTTTGAAAAAATTAATCCATCAGATTACCCTTTGGTACACTCGTTTAGTGTCCTAAACTAAATGTCAAGTTCGTTAGCCAGCCATTTTGGATGAAAATTCAAAAGTGGGCATATTTTGAATATTTTTGAGACCACTTTTTTTTAATTTAAAAATTTACTGTACGGCTATTCATAGTATTCAAAAAATTTAATAATTTATCCTAATTACTTTTTTTTTTAATAATCCAAAATTACTAGAGTTATAGCATTTTCAAAATCCAAAAAAAACAAACAAAAATGAACATTTTAAGCCAAATAACGCATGAAATAAAAAAAGTCAAGGAAAGAAAAACTTTCCTTTTTGGAAGCCCTACAGGACTATGATAACAACTTTTTTAATTTGGTCGAAAAGTTGAAAATTTCAAATTTGATTGTACCAAAAATGTTTGAAACCACATTTTTTGAAGATTTAAAAATTCTATGTACGTTCGTTCATAGTACACTGAACTACAAATTTATAATGAATCACTTTTCGATATAAGCTACGAAAAAAAAATGAGACAAAACTTTTTCATGCAAAAAAGAGCTATCATTTTTGATAGAACACGTAGTTTTTGCTTTAGTCGTAAAAAATAACATTCAAAATAAAAATATTAAATTTGTTTGAAAAAAAGACACAAGGTATAAACCTAAATTACCAGACAAAAGTTTTTCGCCTAAAAAGATCTATAAATTTATTATTAATCATTTTTCGATAGGACGAGTAGATTTTCTTTTAATCGTAAAACAAAAGATTAAAAATTAAAAAATTAACTTTTTGGAAAAAGCACAGAAAAGACGAAAGAGGAGATAGGCTCCTATATAGGACCCTATATAGGTTCCTGTATTAGACCCTATGTAGATGCTCAGTAGTTTTGATTTAATCGTAAAAAAGAACATTAAAAATAAAAAAAATTTAAAAGCAAGGAAATAAGAATTAGTATGATTCAATTTTTATGTCTGTTATGAATTGTAATTATATATATATTTATTTAAATGATACATGTTTTAGAGCAGCTTAGAATACAATTTGAAGAAAAATGAGAAACAAATACAAAAATAATCAAGATAAATACAATTTCTTTTTATTTTGAAATGAGCTTTAACAAAAGAGAGTTCAAAATCACAAAATTACGATTGTCGATCCGTTAACCTTTGATTTTAAAAGGTGTGTGCCCGAATGCGGGAGAAATGCAAAGACCAAGCGCGTAGTACGATTGCTATCAGTCGCGTGCCGTAGGTGCGCTCAAACTTTCGAGCTAAGCTCTTTTAACGAAAGAGAATTCAGAATCACAAAATTACAGTGGTGGATGTTTTGAGTCTTAATCTTGAAACGTTTGCGCAAGAATGTGGGAAAATATAAAGACCGAGCGCGTAGCGCGAGGTAAATACATAATCCAGTGCGAAGCGCGAGAACCAACCGTCGCGCGCCCTAGGTGCGCTCAAACTTGCAAACGCTTGCCCACTTCTCACTGCCGTGAAATTATATCTATTTTTAGGCACTTTTCTGTAGCTGCTTTTTACTCACCAACGAGATATTTTCACTTTTTATTGTCAGCCGCTCAATTTAACAACATTTTTACAGACAAACTTTTTAAAATCTCGTGGGTTCTCCCAATTCTAATAAAATAGACTATTAAATTATTGCCTACTTTAGGTATAGCCCAAATGGTGGTCACTCAATGCTTTATATGTGTCGCAACAAAGTCGACGTTAGAGCCATCTAGCGTAAACTCGTATTCCTAAGATAAGATAATACTATAGTTGACCGTTCAGATAATAGCGATAATACCCAGATACTTTTCAGATAATGGACCTAAAATCTAAAAAAATATGCAGAAAACAATATAAAAACAAGTAGTAATACATGAATAATTGTCCGAATAACTATTTATACTTTTCCAGTTGTTTTTGTACTGTTTTCTATATGAAAATCTGTTTTTATGAAGAAGGAAGATTGTGAAATTATTTTTCGCAGTATGTTGCCGGTAAAACAACAACAACGAACAGTTACCGTGGTAACTGTTGGCCATTTTGGAAAATTTGAACTATGACTAGCGGAGTGAGGTCAAAGATATTATAAACGTAGATTCGGTGCGGGCTTAGTTACCCGCGATAAATGTAGACGGCGCGTCCGGCGAAAATTGTCAGTTCCCCTCTACCCACCGCAACCCGTATATAGCACCCATATCTCAGTAGGCCCCTCGATGCGCACTTATGGCAACTTAGCTCGGACATAAACCATTTAAATTGAAAGTAAATTCCCAATTAAAATTTTTTTCACATTTATAACTTTGCAAAACATGGTTACTTTATTAAACGCCAGAGATAAAAGGCCATGCGTATTTTTTATTTCGGTTTCATATATTTTCTTCTAATTTTAAAATTATTTCTTCTAATTTATATTCTTTTATAAGTTATAATTTTCTCACTCTCTAATATTATATTTTTATTCAAACTGATCAAACTATAATTGTAATATCTATATATAGTTCTTTGATATTATTTAGTTTATGTTTTATTTTTGTGGTCTGTAATTTCTATGGATTTTTTATACTATTTGTCTAATCAAGTTCTCGTATGTATTTTCCAATTTCTTAATTATTATATATTCTAACATTCTTATAAAAATGTAATTATAATTCCAAGTGGCAGGAAAATTGTTCTTTCGGTTTTTAGATATTAAGACGGCAGTTATAAGCCAGATTACGTTTCGCATTGGCAACAAAAATTAGACAAATAGAATTGTGGGTCCGGATGCAATAAGGGCACATAAAATTTTTTCGTGCGAAAACGAAGTCCCCTGGAGGCTTTAGAAAAAATTTTCGAATTTTAATTT
>NC_046661.1:104965746-104975839 GCF_010883055.1 Belonocnema kinseyi | reverse complement strand
AAAATTAAAATTCGAAAATTTTTTCTAAAGCCTCCAGGGGACTTCGTTTTCGCACGAAAAAATTTTATGTGCCCTTATTGCATCCGGACCCACAATTTCACTGGCACATTCATAAAATATATCATATTCCATAAAATATATTTTAAAATAAACTATAAAATATTATAATTGATACAGCTTACTTGTAATACTTACGTAAGTTATATGGTATACGTTTTAAAATGCAAATAATTTAAATTTTATCGTAAAATTTTTGTAAAATTCGAAAAAAATGCCACAAAATCTTCCAGATTTTCTTTTACAATTTTAACAATCTTTTAAAATGTTTTGAAATTTTTTTAGGACTGAAAAATCTCGAATAATACAATTCCCGCCACTGTGGACTTCCTGAAATTATAAAATGCCGAAATCTGAAAATACCGAATTTAAAAATCCCAGAATAATAAAATTCTGGACAGTTTACAATATTATTGAACTTGAAAATTCCCTAATAATAAAATTCCAGACCGAATGTTGTCCAATTACAAAACATACAAACTAGAAAATTCCCGAATTGTAGCAATTGAGAAAATAATGTCTTAATTAAAATTACTTATTTATTAAAAATACAATAATCAAATATTTTAATTATAGAAACTTTGTTTAATGTTTAATTTTTTTAATTATTGTTTTAATTTAAAATAAAAATAATCATATACAAATGTTATGCAAAAATAAATTTAAAAACACGTGAGCTTCAAACAAAAGAAAATTTTGTAGGATTCAATTCAGCACTGATTTAGAGCGAATTTTTATTTCTTTTTTTTTTGCGAATTTTTTTGTAAGTTAAAAAGAATACAATGCACTTTTTCAACGACAACAAAATTCCGTCGAGAATTCTCAAATTCAGTATTATTATAAATTGTCGGGAATTGCGAGAATTTTTACAGTGGTGGGAATTTTATTTTTCGGAAGAAGAAACTGAAAAATACCGACAAATAAAATTCCCTATACTAAAATTCGTGAATTACAAAATTCATGAATAATAAAATTCAGAAAATTATAAAAATGCCGAAATATAAAACTTTCGAATTGAAAAGTTCACGAAAAATAAAATTCCCGACAGTTAGGATGCAGTCTCATAAAGATAGAGTAGTAGAATAGTGGAACAGTTTTGACCAGTGATGTACCTGCACAAGCTTTCGAAGTCTCCTCATTCGTCTAAACTGTTCCCCTATTCTACTATGCTACCTCTATGGGGATTATTCATTTGTCCAAAATTTCATTTTACCATAAAACTCATTTTACCGAAAAAATTACTAGATGGCTAGACGCTTTTGAAACAACTGACAGATAGGTTTCTGCTTGCGAATTTTGTATTGATCTGTAAATCAAATTGACGTTAGGTGGCGTTTTGTAATAATTATTTAATCTTTTTTTACTAATACAAAGAAGAAGAGTGTTGGACAATAGAAACAATAGTCTTGTTCTAAAAAAGCTTTAGTTTCTCAAAAATAAACCTAAAATATTTTGGAAATAATGTATCTCTCTGTGAAATATTAATAATCTATCCGAAATATTTGTGAAATATTTTTAAAAGTTTATAAATATTTGCCAATATGTTTCAAATTATTTAATCTTTGGGAAAGCATTGAAATCTTAAAGAAATCTTTTACATCTATCCGAAATCTTTATGAAATATTTAAAATCTTTGAAATATTTGGGAATTAATTGAAATCTTTTTAAAATCTTTTTAAAAATTGTAATTTTTGCAATCTTTAAAAAATCATTAAAGTCTATGAAATCCTTTATATCTATCCAAGCTCTTTGCGAAACCTTTCAAATCTTCGAGATATCTTTGGGAAATCATTGAAGCCTTTGTGAAATATTTCGAAAATCATTAAAATCCTTTTAAAATATTTAAAAAATGTTAAGAATATTTGATAATATTTGTGAAAGTGTTTAAATCTTTGCGCGATATTTGAAATCTTCTAAATATTTCTGAAATATTTGTGAAATTATTGAAATCTTTGGGAATCATTTATGCCTTTGCTAAATTTTTGAATCTGTTGGAAATCTCTTTGACATCTTTGAAATCTTTTCGAAATATTCGAAATCTTTCAAATGTCTCAAAAATTTTTTTGAATTACTGGGTATGTTTTGGAAATTGTTTAAATCTTTGCGAAATATTCCAAATGTTTGATCATTCAGTTCTTTCTGAAAACTGGAAATCTTTTAAATATTTTTGAAACATTTGTGAAATTATTGAAATCTTTGAAATATTGTTGAAATGTTTGGACATATTGATAAAAATGATTGAAATCTTTATGAAGTATTTCGAAAATCATTTAAGTCTTAGTGACATCTTTTTAATACATCCAAAATCTTTGCGACATTTTTTTAACTTTTGAAAATCATTCTAATCTTTATGAAATCTTTTTGAAATAATTAATGAATATTTGAAATAATTTTGAAATAATTGGTAATATTTGTAAAATTATTGAAATCCTTGGGAAATCATTGATGTTTTTGTAAAATATTTTAAATTTATCAAAAATCTTTGGGAAATATTTGAAATCTTTTTGAAATATTTGCCATTTTTTTAAACACATTGAAATATTTCCAAAATATTTGAAAAGAGTGGAATATTTGAGAAACCATAATCTTATTATTTTTGAGTCATATTAATATTCATTTTTCATTACTGAATAATAATTTACATGTTTTAATTTAAATCAAAACGAGATAATAAACATCTGTAACCACAGAAATGGTATATTTTACAATAGAAAATTAATTATATAGATAATTTTTTATTTCAACATTGTCTTATATTTATTAGTATTTCTTATTCATGTATTCACTTATCAGTTGCCTAGTTTTCAAAGTTCTCTCTCGAATTTAAAAGTCGAAGCAAATATAAATGTCAAAGAATCCTCATAAACGTCATTAAACGTCTGTTTGTATAATGATTTTCACTGAATTCCCCATCGGGATCCCCTCTGTGATTTATGTCTACACCGTTCTTAAATATAGTGATTTTTTCGGCATGACTTTTAGGGAAAATAAAATTTCGGACAACTGAATGCCTACCCTCCACGATACTGCGCACTAAGATATTACTGAATTCGAAAATTCCCCACAGAAAATTACTGAATCATAGAATATCTAAACTAGAAAATTTCTGAATTTAAACAATAGAAAAAATTGTTGTTCATTAAAGATTATTTATTTATTTAAAATACCATAATCGAATATTTGTATCAAATACATTTTTTTAATGTTTAATGTTTAAAAAATTATGTTTTGAAATTTAAAAAAAAATGATTAAAAAAATATGTATATTACTGCATGAAAAATTTTGTTTGATAATGTACATAGTATTAAAAAAGTTTTAACAATTATTATTCTTTTAAATTCAAACAATAATTTAATAAAATTATTTAATTATTGTATTTTTAATAAATAAATCATCTACTTTTTCATGTTTGACCTACAATTATTCAGTTTTAAAAGTTATAAATTACAATTGTGAAAATTAAAAAATAAATTTTAATTAATTTATATTCAAAACCAAATAAATTTGCATATTTCAATCTGAATACATTGAATTTAAACTTTTTACCTTTTCACGTTGTAGCAATTTCGAATCCCAGAATAAGTTATTTTTGGCGTAACCTATAACTTCTAACGAAAATTGTGAAAATTCGAACAATAAGTTTGTATGCTGAAAATGAGGTAAATTTTAAAGTTAAAATTTGAGTTGTTAAACTGAAGGCTAAAAAATTTGAAAAATTTACAATTAGTGTTTTGTAAATTGTATTGGTATCTTAAAAAAGAATAATTAGTTTTTAAATTAGTTTTTAAATTTTCGGACGTATTCCTTTTTTAACTACCTAGAGGTCAAAAAAGTCTTCTCAATTTTTTTGTATTTTAATAATTTATTTTCTGAGAGATAGTCCTATTTAATTTACTCCGGTTTATCCGTGACTGAAATGCATTAAGAAAAAATCGCCAAGACCCAAGGATCAAAGTTGGATGTAAAGCGAATTTTTAAATTTGTAATTGAGATTTCAAAAATTTGTATACACATTTATTAAAATAAATACTGTAAGAAAACCAGGCGCGAATCCACAATGGTGGCGAAACGGCGATCTACCCCCCACCCCCAGGTGTTTTTGACTTACCGTAAAATGGTACATATCTATTTACAGGGATGGCACAAATACATTAAAAAAATCTAATCAAATTCCCGAACAGTTTATAATATTACCGAATTTGAAAATTTTCAAATAATAAAATTCCCTATGTAAAATTGTTCCTTATCAATATTATTTATTCATTAAAATTCTCTCTAAATTTTCCTCGAAGATGATAACATTTTCCAAACAAATTTTGCAGGATTTAAATCCGAACTAATTTATCTCAAAATGCCTTTTTAATTTTTAAAATAATAATTCGATTTTCGCAAGACTATGTCCAGAAAACCTGGCCCAAGCTTCAGATCTGAAAAAATTGAGTGATACATGTCAAACTTTTCTAACCTCAAAAAATCTTTCTACTGCTTTACCGTCATATTTTACGAAGAATGAGAAAACAAAAATTCGATATCGTAGTACGGTGAGGGCAGCACCTCGATAGGGCAGAAAATGTAATGTCCTATATATATATAAATATATAATTCCCCACTCTGACGCCTCGTACCGCATCTACGTTTATAATATCTTTGGTGAGGTGCTGGGAGCGCAATCGCTGCGCTATCTGGCGTATATTCCTAATGGGATCAAATTATGTTTAGACACTCTCCCCATCGTGAGTGACCACCGCCTGGCATAGCTCTGGCGCTGAGGAGACAAAAAGGGGTCTACCTTGCATCAAATCCGGAAAACTAAGTTAATGTCAATTTTTAGTCATTTTGTTGTTCTAAACAACATGCTAAATTTGCACAAAAATAAAATGGCGGCTTGCCCCACCATCTTGAAAAAGGTACCAAAAATCTGTTTTTTGGAAATAACTTTTTTCGGTTTATTGGAAACTAAAAATAGTCATTTTCAAAATGTTAGAGAACTAAATTTTCTACCAATTTCATGCAAAATATTTTTCTATAAAGTGAATAGTTTCCGAGTTGCACCCAGGTGAAGTGAAGTGTATTTCCTAGAATTTCGTATACACTGCCCTTATAACCCTAAAATGTACTATGTAGTTATGATCGGTTCCTATTGTAAACAAGTATAATTCACTTTTATACATAATTATTTTTAATTTTTATTATAAAAATAAGATGTATAGGCTTAGAAATGTATGTGTGCAAAAAATATGAAATCTAATTGTATGAAAAGGAAAGGCCAAGTTTCAGAAAGTGCTCAAAAATGCTGAGAACTTGAATCAGACTTTTCAAGTTTTCAAGGAAGAGATTGTGTGTGCATTGTTAGGAGATTTTAGCCAGTTAGAAAAATTGACATTATAAAATCATAGATTAATTCAATTTTAATTAACAGAATTAATTAATTTATATAATTACAATAAAGTAAAAACAAGTTTGTGAAAAAACGAGTATTATGTTTTGAATGTATAGGCCGCAGGGTTAAATATTTTTGACTCATTTTTTGCATACGTCATCTAAATTCTCATATCTTGTAGCACGTAGAGCCAATTTTTTAAAATAAAATCATTACATTATAGATTCACCGAACAAACGATATTCTAATATTAAGAGTATCATATTCTTACAGACATATTCTAACCTAAGGGAAAAAATATTCCTAAAATGAGAATATTATTGGGGAGAATAAATGCGCAAAGGAAAATGCGCCTTGCTTAGTTTAATACTTTCTGTTAACGTTTCGTGCCACGTGCTTTCAGACCAGTTACTTTTTTTGTAATTTTAGGCATTTAGCGTTTTGCTTTAAAGAAAAGTCGTAAGTACAAGATACAAATAATTAAATATCTTTCATCAAAATGTGTTAAAATGTGGTTGGTACATTCTAATTTTCAATTGGAAAATATTTTTTAACCTATACATTTTTTACTCACTCAATTTAACAGTATACTTACATCTGGCATTGATGTTTACAATGTATTTACTTTTCAATTAAATATCTCGCAAAGCATTATTTACATATATTTATTATGTATTTATTTCGCGCAGTCACACCGAAACCTACCTCTATAGTCTAAGATTAACTATAACTTATTATCATATAGACAAGAATAATTTAAAAAGAATATATATTCTTAAAGTAAGAGGGCCTCCATCTTACTTTAAGAATATATTCTTAGCGCTTATTTAAGTTGCAAATATTCTTGAACTTAGGGAGAAATTCTTAAAATTAAAATATCGTTTTTTCAGTGTATACGCGCCGAAAATGCATGTACAGCTAACACTGCGTGTTACTACGACTGTTCTTCTTATTGTAAATAATGAACAAAATATAAACATTTTATCGAAAAAATGACTCTGCTTGCTTCAAGATTTTGTTATTTAGATGAGACAGGAAAAAAATTAGACAAAAATATTCAACCGTGCGGGCTGAAAATTCAGACGCGATTGTCATTCTGATTTCCGTAATAGCGACAAAATGACACTTTCTTATTATGAGATAACGGTCTGTTACTAAAACGGTCATTAAGATTATTTACAATTATTATTTCGTTACAATTATTATTTATTTTCACAATCGTTTTCCTCTGTAAGTCGTAGGAATCGTTTTTGTCATCAATTGCAGTAAATGGTATTTTCTGCGATGTACGGGAAACAAATTGTTTAAACAAACGATTCTTTTTAATGTACTCAATATCCTGAGGAAAATAACCTATGACGATTCCTAAGACATATAGGGAGAAACGATTGTGAAAATAATTAATAGATGTTTAAACAGGTCGGACTAAATTCCCTAAAGACTTCCATTATTCCCACACACGTTAAACAATTTTCTTGAATCTTTTATTTACTTGTGTCAAAATTAAATGAATCTACGGTTTCATAATGACAGTTTTTGTAATAGACAGTTATATCATAATAATGAAAATGATATTTTGTTGTTATTGCGGAAATCAGAATGACAATCGCGTCTGAATTTTGAGCCTTGGCAGGCAGAGTTTTTCGTGTACAGAGGGCTTTCACCTTTTATTTAATTTTTGTCTTATCGCGTTCCTTAGCATACACTGAAAGTTACCTGCAATCACGCCCTTTAGGCCTGTCTGTCAGGGGTTCTTGAGCAGGTGGAGGGTGGCAGACACACATTTTCTAAAAGCACTAATTGCCCCCTACAATGTGGTACAGATTCCATTGCGTTCAGAGATACTAGGTGATTATTCAATAAATTTGTCGATAAAAGTCCAATTTTATCGCACCTATGACCGACTTGGAACTGGCCGGCGGGCAGTTTCTTAATCCCCTACGTGTCAGCTTTCATTTGCATTAACTTTTATCACGCTCAGTTCTCACCTTCGAAAAACGCAGTGGGATCTCGGACTAATTGAAGCATGTCTCCTGACAATGCAAGAGATGATGCAGCAGAGTATGCGGCTACAAAAAAGCAGGGTTGAAGTGCTCCATCATTTTTATTCACTGCAATGGGGGTTCGTGTGAGAAGGATCCCGAAATCTTGGGTGACTCAGATGATGGAGGAAGCGAGACTAAATCGTCGAAGAAATGTTACAGATTTTGGACATAATGAAGGAGATAACGACCAAGAAAAAGAAAAAAGCACGGAAAAGGAGGAAGAAACTTAACCAATTTTTGTATTCGAAGAATAAATTAGCGAATCTTGTCCATCAAGATGAACGAGGTGGCAGGCAAGAATGAATGAAAACCTAGAAATTACTCAAGAAGGATCTAAGAGGGCGAGGATATAAATTTTGAAAAATTTGGAGACAGATTAAAGATGTGGACTTCATATTTTTCTCACATTCGCATAGTCACGCTCCGTTCTTGCATTTCTCCCACATTCGTACACAGACCTTTCAAAAAGAATGATCAACAAATCAACAACTGTAATTTTGCGATTGTGTACTCTCTTTTGTTAAAGCTCTTTTGGCTTTAGCGAACACATTCACATCATTTCTATAGCCCTTCCGAGAATTGACGCCGCGCCGTATGTAGGTATAACAGTAGCTTCGCGGGGCGTACGTAGCGAGCAGAAATGAGTTATTTCTTATTCACCATCAGCCACAAAATGGGCGCTATAGAAGAGTTTCACTACACATTTTTTGTGCACCTCTGCCTGGGATTGGGTATTTAGATTTTGCGAAATAATGTTCCCATTGTATTTATCATGATACCTTTAATATTTCTTCCTTATGGTGCTTAATTTTTATTCTTAGCTGCGCTGAAACATGTATCATGTAATTAAATTTATATCATTGCAATTCATAATAAACATGGAAATTAAAAACATTTTATTCTTATTTCCTTGGTTTTATATTTTTTTTTATTTTTAATCTTGTTTTTCACGATTAAAAAATCCACGCTTTCTATAAAAAAAATATTCGTAAACATTTTTAAAATCTTTATTGTCAGAATAAATTTCGTCTTACTTACCCTCGTAGCTTGTATCGTTGTGCTTAAATACAATTTTTTATTTTCCATATTCTTTTTCAAAACTAAAACTACTTATTCTATAAAAAGTAATTCCTGAAAAAATTTGCTATTTATTTTTAAGTAAACAATTTTTGTCAAGCTATCTTTTTTTCGTATCTTGTTTTAAATAGCTGACGAAAGCATGTTTAAATATTAAAACAAAGTGGTCACAAAAATGTTCAAAATGCCCTAACTTTTTAATATTTCTACACAGAAAACTAGTCAACAAACTCGTCCTTTCTTTTCGTATCCTTATAAAGTACTGCAAAAAAGAATACAATTGAATAACTCCTTCAAATGTTACCGTGTTTATAGACAACAACAACAACAACAAAAACGGCGACAGACAGACACCGACGCATAAGCTATTTTTTCTGAATCAGGGGTCTCAAAACGTCGACATTTACTGGAATCAGCGAAAGTCATTTTTCGCATAAAAATAATACCTTCTCATTAGGATAAGAATGTAAAAAGACATAAAATCGGCCGACAGAGTTTCAAACAACTTCATAATTGACTTAATTCCAGCCCCGAGTCGTGTATACCTCGAATTGCTGTATTTGCATTAATTTCTGTTTCTCCAAACCAGGTTTTCAAAGTCTGTAAGTAAGATGTCTCAAGAACGGATTTGCCTATTGCTTTCAAATTATTTTGAGCGCTTGTTTTAGCTAAGAATGGAATTGTTTACTTTAAAGTCTGTTACTTCGTGAAAACTCTATATTTTTACATCTAGTTTCGTTCCATTCTAGGCAAAAACGGTCTACTAAAGAAATTCTGCTGATTTTTTTATTTTAAATGCGCCAGGCATGAGCAACTTTAATCACCGCAAAATGCCTTCTTGTTTTAGGTTCACTCGTAGATTTGCTGCAACGCGCTTATTTATGACTCTTTTATGACAGAAAAATTATCATAGCTTCTTGAAATATGTAGAGGCCCCCTGAAAGATCTTCTCAGTTGTTTTTAATTTAGAAATTCAGAATCTGTTGGTCTGAATAAATACAACCCTGAAAAATTTTATTAAAAAAAAAACATGTGATTCGTCTTGGGACGCCCAGCAGAAGTGATAACTTCACATGATGTACGTTGCAGTGATTTAAGTTGAGTTATAACAGAAATGTTCCAGAACCCTGATAAAACTATTCATTTCTGAAACACAAAATGTGAACGATAATAATGTAAATTTTATGCCTGCAAATATTTCTATAGAAAATCTTCACATAACGAAACCGCAATGAAAACTAACATTTTGAAATTAGTCAGGAAAAACCTTATTTTATCGACATTATGTAGAAGTTTATATATTAAAATCGAACATTTTTGAGATATCTGATGAGGGAATAGGTCTGATTCCGAAACGTCATGTATAAAATTACCGAATAAATAGTCTGGAAGAAGTCGATAAAATAAGGTTTTTCCTTACCAATACTAATTAGTTGTTCAGTGGAAGCTTCTAATGTGTCCCCTAAGGGTTTACATTTTTCTTACACCTTCTTTATTCCTTTACACACCCTCCACACACTTACTTGGTGGTGG
>NC_046661.1:104956081-104965646 GCF_010883055.1 Belonocnema kinseyi | reverse complement strand
CGAGACTCTTCCAGAGTGCGAGGCGGGAATCGAACCCGCAAGCCGAAGGAGTGGGTCCAAAGCCTACGCTTTAGCCCCCACGACCATCGTCCCACTTCTTAATTAGTTGTTTCTTAGACGTTAAATCAAGAAATTTCAATCCCGAAATTCTTTACATAACATTTTAAATCTATTTTCTCAAACCCTAAAGCCAAAATTTTTCGCAGATTGTAGACGAGTATGAAAGGCAGGTAATAAATGGTACTCATTTTAAAATAAAATTGGTACCCATTTTCGCAAATCAGTTTCTCAGTACATGGTTTCATTAAATAAATTTGAAAGGAAAGCAGAAAAATGTTCTGTTTGCTTGAAAGTAGACTCTCAATATTTAAAAATTAAAATAATCTGAGTTTGTAATTGTACGCAACACAATCTCATGCAAGCAAACTACTGGCACTTTCATGTGAATCTACATAACGAAAAAAGCACGTGTTCAACCAATGAATAAGGAAAATTTAAATTTAACATTATTGTCATTATTAGACTGAGTACAATATTAAATACACATTAAAAAAATTATTGTTTAAATAGGAATAATAAAATAATAATAAATATGATATTTACAAATTTTATGTCCTACTATAGTACCCTAATTTTTCCCTGTAAGGAACTGTTCATAAACTACGTCACCACTTGGGGGGGGGGGTCACGCCGAAACATACGCTTAGTAACAGGGGGAGGGGGCCAGTGTGGATGTAAGGTTACCAAACATTATCTTGACGTTATGAGCCAAATAGCGTTTTATTAGCACGTTCCCCGATGAGAAATTTAAACGAAGTTATTGAATTTTCCGGCAGATGGCCCTATAACGATACGGTATTTTTATCTCCATTTCTCGACTGTGTTATTATTTCGTGGTCCTCGGTGAATTGATGATCAAAACCGGCCCCCTGCCTATTTTTGTGATTTATTTTGCTCATATTATAATATTATATTATTTATTTTGATCATATTATAGGGAATCATTTGGTAAAAAGTCAATTACACGAATGAAAAATGAGAAAATGGATTTATTATTATGTAATATAATGTATATATTTATTTAAATTGAACCAAACATCATATATACATTTATACAGTTCAATAA
Organism: Belonocnema kinseyi; assembly: GCF_010883055.1. Classification (NCBI taxonomy): domain Eukaryota; kingdom Metazoa; phylum Arthropoda; class Insecta; order Hymenoptera; family Cynipidae; genus Belonocnema; species Belonocnema kinseyi. Next base: position 104,964,520 of record NC_046661.1, on the reverse strand, counting down.
TTTATTTGTTACTTAATCTTAAAAGATTTTTCCTCGCTGCATTCAGCGCCTAATAATTTTATTAAAAAATTTAAATTTGAAGAAGCTTTTAAATTAAATAGTTAATAATATTATTGCAAACCTTATTTCTAAAATATACAGACCATAATCTATTAAACTCTATAAACAAACGTACTGTACTCATGAAGCACAGTTGGAGGAAATTCACTTTTTTCAATGAAAAATGTCCAGAGCCTTTAATTTCCCGGCGATTTTTAATTTTTCTGTTTTAAATTAAAGATCATTAAATTCTATAGATCTTGACTCTCCGAAATATTGTCTCCTCTATTTTTATATTAATAATTTTTCCAGTCAAAGTATGAATAAAGACTTATCATCGATGGAAATATTTTTTTTTTATAAAAGTGCTTCCCATTAATGTAGGGATGATATTTAATAACAAAAATAATTTAAAAGTTTTTAATAACCACTGTGATAAACAATTTTTGTGTCAAAATAATAGAATTTGAGATTTTTCAAATTATAATTTCCTTCAATGGCCAGAACAACTTTAGGTATTCCTTAAAATAATAAATATTTAATAATATTTAATAAAATAGAACAATTTAAATTTTTGTGAACAAATTAGATAAAGAAATTGAAAATTTTTTCCCTTTCGCATAGAAACTTTATTTTGCATTGGAAATGTATTAAGCTATTGGACGAATGACTACTAGTCACAAAAATATTAGAAGAGTTAACAATAATTACTTTTATTAACAATTCTTGTGACAAAATATTTAAACTTAAGGTTTTATCAAATTCAAATTTTCTTTGATGGCCAAGTCTGTGGGTTATTGTAAAAAGATTTTGTATTGAGTGAATCTTAGCATGCAGTTGTTATATTCCACTAAATATGATCAAAGATACATTTTTTTAGGAATATCCGTAGCCATTGTAGCGATTTAAGAAACTAAAAATTTTGATAAAACCTTACATTTGAATAATTTGTCGCGAGAATTATTTATAACAGTGGTTATTGTTAACTTTTTAAATATTTTTGTGACTAGCAGTTATTTGCCCAACTAATACTTCAATAAAAAACCCAAATAATATTAAATATTCATTGTTTTAGGGAATACTTGAAGTCTTCCTGGCGCTTGAAGGAAATAACCATTTGAAAAATTTCAAATTATAATATTTTGCCACAAGAATTGTCTATAACAATAGTTTTTATAAACTTTTAAATTACTTTTGTTATTAAATGTCATTCCAACAATAATGTGAAGTACTTGTAGCACCAAAAAATTTTACCGATACTAACAATATTTGTTGAATTTCCTCCTATTGTCCGTCATGAGTACGGTAAGTTTGTTTATAGAGTTTAATAGTTTATAGTCTGTTCATTTTAGAAATGAGGCTTGAAATAATATAATTAACTATTTAATTCAAAATCTCCTTTGAATAAAATTTTTTAAATAAAATTATTAGGGGTTAAATGCAGCGAGAAAAAAGCTTTCAAGATTAAGCAACAAATAAATGATTGTACTGTCTAAATGTATGCATGATAGTCGGTTCAATTTAAATAAATACATACATTATATTAAAGAATATTAAATCCACTTTCTCATTTATTAGTCTTTTCATTGAATTTTTACCACATTATTCCCTTAATATACAATATACGTCAGATATTTTTTATTAATTCTTCTGATCATGCATATTTTTAAAATATTTTTGTCATTGAGGTCTTTCATATTCTTAATTTTTTCATGAGCTACATTAATGATTTTAAAAAAATGATTTTTTTAACTTTAACAAACGATAAAATCAATAATATGAGCAAAATAAATCACAAAGATATAAAGTTCGAAATGCTTTCAAAATGTATCTCAAAATTAAATTTTATTCATATTAAACTACATATTTTCATGACTTTTTCTTTTTTGAAATAATTAGTAAGAGTTAATCTTATTTTTTCATATATTCTTTTTTGTTTATTTGCAAACAGCAACCAGTTTTTAATTATATTTTATTTTTCTTAATAAGATTCAATGAAAAAGACAGACCTACTTTTTGTGGCACCATCTGTTGCATTAGTTTAACCGACAATTTCCCTCCGGATCGTAAGAAAACAGAAAAGTGGGGGCGATGCATGGGGCTGATGAAACCGAACAAGTCCATTCCGGCCGGCTAGAATCACTTTCTTATTTTAATTTTTCTTGATTCATTACACAGCCACACAAAAAAAGTGTGCGGATCTGGTAACAAGACACACGTATTCCTATGGATTTTAGGGCGCTGAATTCAAATTCGGTATCAAAAATCACCCATCACGTCATGGTTGAGCAATAACCTCGAAAAATGACGAAAAATCATGCACTGAGGCAAATAAATTTCAAAATAATGCCACTGATGCAAATTTTCACTTCCAAAACATGTCGACAACTGTAAAGGATGAACCCTTGCCTGACAGCAACTTATTTAACATAACTTTACCCAACAGAACCTGATCTCACCTAACCTGAATTAACAGAAATTTATTGAACTACACGTAAAGCTCTGCAAGCATATTTTCCCAGTAGCAAATGTGTGCTACATCGAATGGGTCAACTCGAGCCTAACCTAGAAATAAATCTAACCTAGCCTAACCTAACCTAACTTAACCTCACGAAACCCAATTAAAATGATTGTGTTGTCCCGTTGTGTTTGCGGTACCGTTTGAATCAGCTTGGGCTTAACCTGCAAAGAGGTCAAACCTATCCCAACCTAAAAAAACCTGACCTGACCTAACCTAACATAACTCAACTTCACGCAACACAATTAAACTCATTATGTTGTCCCGTTGTGTTTGCGGTACCGTTTCATTCAGCTTCGGCTTAACATACATAGAGGTTTAACCTATCCTAACCTAACAAAACCTGACCTAACCTAACCTAGCCGAATGAAATTCAACCACACGTGTAGCTATTTAAGCGTACGGTTCTCAGTCTTAAATGGGTGCTATATTTAATAGGTTAACACGATCTTCACCCACAAATGAATCTAACTTAACAGAACCTAACGAAATTTTACTTAACGCAACACAACTTAACTTACGTGTTCCCGTTGTAACACAATAAAATTCATTTCATTGTACTACAGGTGTTTAAAAATTTAGACGCACATTACTCATTTGAAGAAACTTGGAACTACAAGTAGAATTGACCACATTTCAATTAACCTGACAATGTTTGTATCAAGTAAAATGAAGAACTGTAACTTAAACATACAAATGAATAGGAGTTTTATTCAAAAATTTGTTCTCTCTGCTTTTCTTAAACTTAAGGGATATATTTATACTATCTTTCGTGTTTACATTTTATCTTGCTTTTTATAGTAATTAAATTGATTTATAGACCTACTACAGTCTATTTTCTGCCTCCTATAACGTGTCCTTTTTTCTTCCATGGAACGATGCAAAGGGTTACGCTTACGTTTAAGACCTACATTCGTTTCCCTTTTCAACATCCAGCAAAAATCATCCATCATGACCTCGTCCCATCTACCCTGATATCGTTGTTGCATCACTTTTATGCCTTGATGAAAACTTTCCCCATGTTCTTCGCTGAAATCACCGACATTTTCTGGAAACTTATCCAGATAGGAATCTAGAGAGTGAAGTTTCAAATTCATCAAGCAGCCTAACTTTTTGTAGTTCCTTATCATTTTCGAAACAATATTCTTGAATATTCTTGTAGTCTGGACTTTTTTGTTACCGAGGAAATTTGCGTTTACTGCTTTAAAACTTTCGCAAGCATCCATTTCAATTTTCGTCATGTGTCTCACGAAATTAGTATCTCTTATCAATATTCGAATGTGTGGTGCATCAAAGACTCCTTCTTTCAATTTAGCGTCTGAAACATTAGGGAATTTAAGGGACATATACTTATAGCATTGTTCATCTTTGTCTAACGCCTTGACAAATTGCTTCACGAGCCCAAGCTTTATGTGGAGGGGTGATAGTAAAATTTTTTCTGGATCAACGAGGCTTTGGTTGATGATATTATGAGAACCAGGTTTGAATGAATCTGTTAAAGTCCAATGTTTTTTGCTGTAATGATTGGCTCGATCTCTGCTTTTCCACAGGCATATAAAGCATGGCTCTCTCGTGAAACCCGATTGTTGGCCTAATATCATTATTATGATTTTGAGATCACCACATATTTGCAATTTGTGATTTGTGTAATTAACTTTTTCAAGAAGCATTGTAACATTGTTATATTCTTCTTTGATGACCGTTGAGTGAGCTATAGGGATATAAGCATAAGTATTCGTGTTATGCAGTAAAACAGCCTTAATGCTGCGTTTTGACGAATCAATGAAAATGCGTCATTCTTCGTCTCTGTACACATTTTTCTTCAAGTGGTTCATTAGTCCGTTAACGTCAGTGCAGTACACTAAAGACGTCTCTTCGTCTTTAGCGAAAAACTTTCTGAATTCTTTGTCCCTGTTGCGATAGAATGAAACTTTTGTCTTTGGATCTAAAAGATTTCTTCTTTTTAGAAATGAAGCGGCAAATTCAGCGCCGTCTTTCGGTAATCCAAGATCTCTAATAAAAGCATTCAGTTCTAGTTGCGACACTAATATTGGAACCTTCAATTTCATTTTATGCACGCCATATTCGTCATCTTTTTCGTCATTTTCATCGAAATCATCAGAACTATTTTCTGTTCGATTACTGGTTTCACTACCGTCTCCATGACGTTGACATTCAACTTCCATTCTATCATCTTCTAAAGCGCTTAAATCAGTCTGGCGTGCATTTTAATTGATTTCAATTGCTCTTGTGACTATGCACACAGTAATGAACAAAATGTTATTTTTACTTTTGGCGTTGAACCCTTTGACGGAATTCATGCAAAAGTAGCAGTCCTTCGCAACAACGGGTTTTTTCCATGTGATAGGTGTAGCGTACTTGCGGTACAACATAAGTCTGCAGGAATTGCAAATGACGTGAGGAACCCCTTTTGTTTCTTGGTGCAGAAATTTACAGTCAAAACTCTTTTCGTAAAGACTTTTCACTTCCTCGTCGATTGATTTCCGCAAACTGCTCACTTCATATTTACTGCAAATGTAACAGAATGAATCTGAGCTATTCTCGCAGACATGCGATTGAGAAATGCTCGCTGTTTTTTTCTTGTAGCATGAGACTCTACACCAACCAAGTGATCCATTGATAAAGAGCTGCGGTTGCATGATGACGTCGTCGGAGAACCCGCTTTCCCACACTGAACAGATGCCGATACTGGGGGTTTTCCCTGCATCGTAATACACTTTTTACCTGTGTCTGCCATGACGGCATGAACGCCGTTTACCCAGGGACTCAGCCAATGTGGATCCGTTGCCTCCCGTCACCACGTGGAGGTGCCCTGGTTACAGACACAGGCGAATAATGCTAGCAACAAGCTGTAACGAAACTCCAGACATTTACTGCTATTAATGTCAAAATATGAAAGGACGCAAGAACAGGGTTGCCAGCGTAATCGGTTAGGTTAGGTCAGGTTTTGTTAGGTTAGGTTAGGTCAAACCTCTATGTAGGTTAAGCTGAAGCTGAATGAAACGGTACGGCAAACACATCGGGACAACACAATCAGTTTAATTGTGTTTCGTGAGGTTAGGTTAAGTTAGGTTAGGCTAGGCTAGATTTATTTCTAAGTTAGGCTCGAGTTGACCCATTCGATGTAGCACACATTTGCTACTGGGAAAATATGCTTCCTGAGCTTTACGTGTACTATAGTTCAATATATTTCTGTTAATTCAGGTTATGTGAGGTCAGGTTCTGTTGGGTAAAGTTATGTTAAATAAGTTAATATCAGGCAAAGGTTGATCCTTCACAGTTGTCGACATGTTTTTGAAGTGAATATTTGCATCAGTGGCATTATTTTGAAATTTATTTGCCTCAGTGCATGATTTTTCGTCATTTTTCGAGGTTATTGCTCAACCATGACGTGATGGGTGATTTTTTATATCGAATTTGACTTCAGCGCCCCAAAATCTATAGGAATACGTGTATCTTGTTACCAGATCCGCACACTTTTTTTTTGTGTGGCTGTTTATCGAACTACACGGTCACGTACGCATATATTGTCAAGTGAACTTGCTAGAAGCGCAAACTAACGCAGAATAAACGTAAAATCCATTAACAAAGGTTAGCTGTTAAGACAGGCATAACGACCGTTTTTCTTAGGGCATGTATATACTCAAGGTTGAAAACCACTCATCTTAAATTCATAAAAATCTAGATCTTAACAATGAGACATGCTGAAGTCGAACTTTTCGAGTTCAGTGTGTGTTGATCAGGGGCTATTGAAGTCAAAACCAAGTTGAAGAATTTTTACTTGGGAATTATTGTTACTTTTCACTTGTTTGTATATAAGAGCAGAATGAACCATTAGTAACAGCGTAATGCGTTCGATTTATAGAAATAAGATAGGCATGCTCCTGCGTGAAAGACAAAATAACGTGACCCCCACTTTTAGTATAGAGGTCTAGAAAAATCGCATAGCGCTTGTGGTGAAATGTACGACATTTTTTTCGCTTCTTTCAAAGAACTATATCAATTTTCCTTATTCGAATCCATTACAAAATTTATCACAGAGACCTCGAAATACATCAAACTCTCGCTTTCAGACCACTATTCACTATTCGACTTTTGCTAAACGTACCTCAATTTTTCCTGAATTCGCACGCTTGATATAAATTAGGTATATCAGGAAAGACTTTCCAGATAGCTCTGTAATCTGAAAAATGTTGGAAATTTTAGGAACGTGAAAGGTGTATAGTAATTAATGTTTTCACTGCAATTAACTCACGTATTCATTTAGAAAACAATAGTGTTCATGATTCGTGCAGGAGAAAAGTGCTTACAGTTATTTGGGTGTAAAGGGAGTCAGAAGGAATTTCAAACAAATTCTTTAATATTATATGGATATTTTTGAAAGCTAACAAAATCAAAATTTAATCGCCGTTAGCACTTTAACAGGCTCGAACAGAGGGAGCGATGAAAATTAATTCTGAAAAATGATTTTTAGCTGAAAAGTCAATAAGTTAAAAATCTATGAAAAAAGTAGTTATAGAATTTCCATACCCCTTTTTTAAAATAAACTTTCTATAGCTGCTTTTAGTTGTTTTCAGCTACAAGTTATCAGTTTCTATTTTTTTATAATTATTATTAATTCTATGGGCAAACCTTATTTGCAACTATTCTGCTTTTGTTTACCAGAAAGATTAAATAATAGTATTATCAAACCATATTTGACCATCCAGTGGTGGCAAGTAAGAGCATTACAAATTTTTATGAGATTTAATAAAATGAGAATAAAAATATGGATTCAGATATCAGACACAATATCAACGAGGGCACAATTCTCTAGAGAAAATCTGGACAGAGGTTTTTCAATTACTGCAATACTTATACTTTGGGTGGAGCAAACATATGCGAAATGAAAACGAAATGCTGCGATCATCAATAGGTAGAGTAGCAAGATATTGGAGATATATAGAAGGACTCACTCGAATCCCAAGTGACATCCTAGCCAATCACGATAAAACGCAAAGAGAAAGTCCTTTCTGCGCCCACGGCATTCAAAAAGTAGATTTGCCTACCTCGTACGTGGTTATTTACTGATCCTTCAAAGATATTCGGAGTATCAAGAAAAGGTTTGTATTAGATCTGAAAATTGATAACAAACAGATCTGAAAGCATGAAAAATGTGCACTTATCTTTTTGAAGACAAATCTTACCTGCTCGTGCTGCTGGTTTTTAAATTAGAATCAAAAGAAATCTGAAATTCTAAAATAGGAGAAAAGAGAAAAAAGTAATTTGGGACGAGAAAGAGTTGAAGAAATGAGCTGCAATGCATTAGCGAATTATTGTGAATGGAAAGACGTTTCTGCAAAACGAACTGAAATATAAGGTAAAAAAGTGGAGTGTTTGTATACAATACAATGCCGTGCAAAACAAGAAAACATTCAGAGAAAGTACATTATAGGGTCAGATGTATTTTTCGCAAGCCAAGAAAGAAAACAGAGTATATTCAAACAAATTAGGAGAAACTGCACGAGATAATGCAGTTACAGGTTTTTTTGTGTAATGATAGTTACATGTGTTTTACTCTATATGACTAGAGATTTGACAGATGCCCGAATAAAAATGCTTCGACTTGATTTCGACTTGAATTGCCCCCAATCATGACATGCTGAAGTCGAAAAGTTCGACTAGAGCATGCGTCAGTTTTGAGACGGAGCCAGAATTCAATTTGTCTTGGAGACAAGTTTTTATGTCTTGAAGACATAAATTTATCTCTTGAGTCGTATTTCTATTACTCCAACACGTGCGGTTTACAACTTCGAGCATATACTTGGCCTAAAAAAAAGGTTATTTCTAACATTCATAAAAGCTAATCTTTGTGAATGGTT
>NC_046661.1:104954855-104955981 GCF_010883055.1 Belonocnema kinseyi | reverse complement strand
TATATGTATAATAAACTTATTTATGGATCGTTATTTGTATTATACTTGTTTGACGATGATACCGAAAATGTTATTTGTTTTTACGTATTTCTAACGGCTTAGGAGATTCTTCTAGAAAGTAACAATTTTTATTTTTTTGAAGAAAGTTTTTAAGGGTTATACTCGTTCAGATCCATTTATTCTGAATTTTTAAATTAAAAATAACTAATCTAATAATTACAAATTGTTCATTCATAAATTTTAATCTCATTTATGAGCCAAAAAAAGTTCGATAATCTCAGCCAAGACAAGGCTCGTCTTGAGTCAAGTAAACGTTGTCTTAGCCAAGACAAGGCTCGATTTAAGACAAGTAAACGCCGTTTTACCTATCGTGGCCATAAAAGTAAGACGAAGGTCTATGTCCGGACTCAGTTTTGAGACGCAGCCAGACATCGATTTCTTGGAGACGAACTCAAGACATAAACAAGGCGAACTCAAGTCGAAGCATTTTTACTTGGGTGTGGGTGAATTAAATTGTTTATTGAGAAGTTACTTGCTATTTTTATTATACATTTTGCGATCGTAAATATTATTTTATCATTGTCTTTTTAGACTGGCCCACTTAGATCCCGTGGCACTGCAGTTTACAAACTATCCCGAGTAAAAATGCTTTGACTTGAGTTCGACTTGGTTATGTCTTGAGTTCGTCTGCAAGACATCGATGTCTGGTTGCGTCTCAAAACGGAGTCGAGACATAGACCTTCATCTTACTTTTATGGCCACAACAGGTAAAACGGCGTTTACTTCTCTTAAATAGAGCCTTGTCTTGGCTAAGACGACGTTTACTTGACTCAAGACGAGCCTTGCCTTGGCTGTGATTATTGAACCTTTTTTGGCTAATAAGTGAGATTAAAACTGATGAATGAAAAATGTGTAATTATTAAATAAGTTTTTTTTTTTTAATTTGAAAATTCAGAATCGGTGTGTCTCAACGAGTATAACCCTTAAAAATGTCCTTCAAACAAATAAAAATGGTAACTTTCTAGAAGGATCTCCTAAGCCGTTAGAAATACGTAAAAACAAACAACAATTTCGGTATCATCGTCAAACAAGTATAATACAAATAACAATCCGTGAATAAGTTAAT
>NC_046661.1:104943746-104954755 GCF_010883055.1 Belonocnema kinseyi | reverse complement strand
TACAAGATTGTTCAACCATTAACAAAGATTAGCTTTTATGGCTGTTAGAAATACCCTTTTTGTTAGGATAGGTATACGCTCGAAGTTATAAACCGCACGTGTTGGAGTAATAAAAATTCGAGTCAAGAGATAAATTTATGTCTTTAAGACATAAAAACTTGTCTCCAATATGAAAATTTAAGTCTGGCTCCGTCTCAAAACTGAGACATGCTCAAGTCGACTTTTTCGATTTCAGCATGTCTGGATTGGGGGCATGAGAAGTCAAACTCAAGTCGAAGCATTTTTATTCGGGATTGCACTATTCGTTTATTTTAAAACGCCAGTGAAACAGAGGTCTATATATGGGTCACCGTCGCTGCTAAAGTATTATTTAAGAGGGTTGGATACATAAGCTTTTGTGAGGTTATCGTTGGCCGCTGCTTTCATTGAGAGTAAACAGAAACCCGCGTACATATCCGCTGTCCGAGAACGTAAAAATTCACTTATGTGCTTCCGGGAGGGGATCCCACTAATGCTGCTCAGCGAAAGGGAAATTGCTGCGCTGCGCACTGATTGACTTATTTGCCAAATGGTACTGGGAGGTGGTGGATGCCATGCGGATATAAATGAGAGTTATGGCAAGGATCTTAAGCACGAGAGGATAAGTGAGAGTAAATGTAAACGCGGTTCCCGCGTATAGAAAAAAATATGACTTATGTGCTAGGCCTGGATCCAGAAAAAAATAAGCTTCAATGCTTATTCGCCAAATATTAATAAACATTCATTATATTAAATAGTTTCTTGTTCAAAAATATGCAAGTAGATTGTTTCTTCATCTATAAATTTATGTATCTAACAGAAAATTGATCTTAAATCAATATTTTTAAAAAGTACATTATCTTTATGCACGCCTACGCTATTTTACTTACTGCCACTTATTACCTTCCACTTAAAGTAGTCTGGATATTGAATCAGACAGATAAAAAATCATTAAAATTAAGTTGTTTTGCCGGAGAAATATGTCCTTTTTCACATAATGCTTTTCTTAAGGGCGCTTTTCAGGTTAAAATTGGAATTATCACTTCTTAAATTCGTGTAAAAAACATGAGATCTTATGAAGAGACCTTTCGCGGGATCCAAAAATTGTTAATTTTGACTTTATAACACGTTGAATATTGTGAGGAAAGCTGTTCTGGAGACAGAAAATATAATGAAAAATTTGAATTACTGCTCATTTGTACTAGTTTCCAGGGTATTTAAAATTAATTTGTGCAAACTATACCGAGGTAAAATATGACGAGAACAGTGTTGCATTGAAAAATGATGGCAGGCTGTTTTTACTGCAATCGTGAAGGGCGCGAAACATAAAATAATTATTTTGTTATCTGTTTTTCGCAGGTTAAGTTTACTTTCTTGCCTTTCTCGACATGTGGTTATGCTGTTAACTGCCGAGCGTGGAAAATCACTTTTACTCGGATCGAGTCAAATCAACATTTAAATTTAAATTTCATTATCAATTACAAATATTGTAGTTATATTGATCTGCATACAAATTTAATACATAAATAACAATTTATATGTGGTATAAATTTTGTATTTAATTCCAAATTTCAGAAAAAAATATTCGACATAGCTTTGATTCGCTTTTTGAGTAGCTTGACTAATTTAAACGAATCATTAAATTTATAATTTTTACTCATAATTTTACCCGGGGATTTGGGCTCTGGAGAACTAAAAACACAGAATAAAGTTTCAGCATTTTATTCTAAGGACATGAGTGGAGTAGAACTGACGCTTCGAGGTTTAATCTCAGCGAAATCTGTGGGTGTTGTCTTATAAATCACAGTTTGAGGTAAACTTGACGTCGTGAAATTATTACTAACGCAGAAGATTTGTATGCACATATTTAGTGGACATACTTTAATGAATATGAGTCTATTGGATTTTTATAACGCAAACAGTGCAATTAACGCAATCTAGGCATAACCTAGGTATTAGTTGATGTTAGCGAGTGTCGATCAGGTAAAAAATTTAAATAATAGATCTTAAGTGGTCGGTATACTGGTCCAAAAAATCTCTTTATTAATAGACGTTTCGCCCTTCGACGGAGGGCTTCTTCAGTGAAATACAACTATGTACATAGCAACGTAATAATTCGATGGAGATAGTCCTTGTTAACTTTATGGTGTGAACCATGTCGTGAACCATGTCAAGTCAATGAAACAAAAACTGTTTGCTTATGATATAATTGTCAAATTAGTAAAAGTTAAAATAGCTAAAAAAAAAGAACTTAAAAAGATATGTTGGCTTCCATGTTGGCCTTATACGAATGTTGTATTAACAATAAACATTGGTGGGCCATCACATTATTCTTTCGTAGGCCGCCATGAACATCGGTTATTGTTTCAGTCTTTTACAACAAATTCATAGTCTCCTAGTCTCTAAGTACCTACAATGTTTTCTCATCATTAAGGGCATGTGAAACAGCTAAATACATATATTACCGACCACACTTTTTTAATTCACCGAATGTTTTTTTGAACCTAAGAACTTTTTTTGTAAATAAAATATCGAGCTGAAACTTTGGGAAATGTATTAGAGTACAATAAATTACGTTTAGGTACTGCATTTTGGTAGGAACTTCACTGAAAATTATTTCATCTTTTTTCTGAACCTCGAAATTTTTTGAACGTTAGAACTTTTTTATACATAAAATATAGATCTCAAACTTTGAGAAATGCAAGAGCCGAAAGAAAACTATGTTTAAGTACAAAGCTTAATAATAAAAGATGTAAAAAAAATATATTTCAATAATCAATTCCAACGGCATCAGCCGGTAACGTTTTACACGAAAATACGAAACCTGCCGGCCACTAGACGAGGCTCTAGAGAGTTCGCATTTTCGTGTACAACGTTAACGGCTGATGCCGTTGGAATTGATTGTTGAAATATTTTTTTTTTACATCTATTATTATTAAGCTTTGTACTTTAACGTAGTTTTCTTTCGGCTCTTGCATTTCTCAAAGTTCGAGACCTATATTTTATGCATAAAAAAAGTTCGAACGTTCAAAAAATGTCGAGGTTCAGAAAAAAAATGAAATAATTTTCAGTGAAGTTCCTACCAAAATGCAGTACCTAAACGTACTTTATTGTACTCTAATACATCTTCCAAAGTTTCAGCTCGATATTTTATTTACAAAAAAAGTTCTTAGATTCAAAAAAACATTCAGTGAACCGAAAAAGTGAGGTCGTTAATATAGGTTTTTAGCTGTGGCACATGCCCTTAAGGAGGATATAATTGTGCTTGGGGATATTATTATTAATATGCGCCTAATCGTGACCCTAAAGTACTCTACATAGGGAGAGGACTGCAGCACAGTGGGAGAAAAAGCACATTTTTAGGACAAAAATCGACTGAGAGTGCAATTTTAACGGATTTTAATTTTTTTTTTATAATTGACTGTAAGGCTTCCAGGTATAACATTTAACTGTGCAATGTTTATTTTGACTTAACGGAAATTTGTTATTTAACAACAGACTTACAACTTTTTGTTGCTAAACTTTTAAATGATACCATTTCTTCTAATACCTCGAAATGCATTTAAAAAGGTCATAAATAAATAAAAAACTAACTATTAATAATAATTTGTTACTGGCTCAGAGTAACCAAATTTTTAAAAATAATTTTATAAAAAACGTAATTAGCACAGTCATTTTTTCATGATTTGCAATGATTATTTAATTTTGACCCATAGCTTCTGTATAAAGTATCATAGCTAATAATGTGCGCTTACAATAAATTACAAATAGATAATAATTTCCAATTATTTAAACAATTTTTATAAACAAAAGCACCTTTTGACCATTTTATGATGAAAGGGCTTCATTTTTTTTTTTGCGAAATCAACTTAAAATATTTTGCCTAAGACTCCTTACTATCATATTTTTCATATTGACCAAAAAATGTTTATTATTTAAACAATTTCTATAAACAAATGTACATTTTGCGAATTTTTTTATAAAAAGGCTTGGTTTTTTTAAGGAATCCACTTAAAATATTTAGCCTAAGATTCCTTGCCATCTTATTTTCCATAGTGGCAAAAAATGTTAATTATTTAAACAATTTCTATAAACAAATGGACATTTTAACCATTTTTTTCATTAATAGGCTTGATTTTTTTGCGGAATTGATTCCAAACATCTTGCAAATGAATATATGCTATCATATGTTTAATAGTGACAAAATTATAATTATTTAAACAATTTTTATAAGAAAATACACATTTTGACCATTTTTTCATGAATAGGTGTAATATTTTTCGGAATCAATGCAACATATCTTAAAAGAGAATACTTGCTGTCATATTTTTTTGGTGAGCTGATTATATGACAGCAAGGATTTTTGCCAAAAATGGACAAAAATTCTTCATGAATCGTAAACTTTTTTCTTAATATTTGGAAAAACTTCTGGTAGAAGTTCACACAGTGCAAACTTAGTTTTATTTACACATACATTTTCAGTTAAAGCTTCAACGCATTATCCATAAAAAAAGATATGCAATTACATAAAAACAACTTAAACTTCAAATGCATGCATCCATGTTTCTGTAAATCCCACATCTGAGAACCCTAAAACCAAAAACTCCAGACGCAAATTCAATAATACTTGAAACAAATAAAATTCAATCGTCTAATAAATCCGTCAAATGTGGAACATTTGACCCATACATTTAATAACTCATTAACCTTAAACCTGTAAACTTTCATTTATCTACAAACCAGTAAACCATAAGATACTAAAAATATAGTCCATGAACCCTAGATATGTTAGCTCTAATAAGAAAAGACCTAAAACATATGACTTTAAACCAGTGAACCTATTAACCGGAAACTTACAATTTTCAAATCTATCAAATTAAAACTTACAAGACTATGATCCTAAAGTCTAAATAAACCAAACTTTGAAACTATTAACTTAAACCTATACCGCACACCCAAAACTCAAGTCCTAAAACAAAGAACTTGTCAATGTTAAACACAAAAAAAAGTAAACCCTTAAACCAAGACCCAAAGACCTCAAATCTTTCAATTTCAAATTTCTATAGCCCAAATTAATAAATCCTTAAAGCATAAATGCTGCAATAAACCGCAAAATAATCGAATATAAAACCAAAAACTCTAGGCCTCTAGGTCCTGATCTTTTTTTTTATTCGAACAAAGGGGAAATGCTTTACGCACAATCGGCAGCCATTCGAGGCTCATTACAACTAAGTGGGACTCTCAGCTCCAGGTTTTTCGCATTAGAAAATTACCCTTTGCTGTATACACACTAAAACTCTAACCTGCTTTTTATCTGCCAAGTAGTGTAAGAATTCACTTTAATCTTTTTTCACAAATTGCTGTGCTATAGGTGTCAAATTCTTTTTTTCTTTGGTAACAATTTTGCTAAATGAATTTATTTCTAGATCAGATGATATAAGCTCATAATGCATTATATCTTCGTCAGTTATGCTTCTCTCTTACATGCGGCTTGTTCAGAGCGTGCTTTTAAAAAAACTTTGTTCTGTGTTTCTTGAGGTTCTTCTGAAAACCAGATCATAGATGCGTTAAACTCTTCTATCATATCACAATCACGAATCAAAACTTTGTGTACAGATGGTGGCATTTTGTACCATGGGTAGCTGCTAATAGATTCTTTCGCTGTTCCTATACAAAATGTTTTGAATTTAATCACGTCAATTTCATTTTCGCATGATATAACTTTAAGTACAGTATACAGTCTCTTTATGATGTCTTCTTTGACTCCCATAATTTCAGATACTTGTGCAGCTTTTTGAAAAAAAAGGTCAGCCTACATTTCCTGTATTTGTAGATCCAGAACCTTGTTTAACAATGTGAACGTTTAGTTGAAGCTGATTTTTAATTAAGTTTTGCACTCTTGAATTCCTATTTTTCTTGAAGACTTTATTTTCTCCCTTAGCCATATATTTTTGAAAATCTAAGTTGCATAATATGTGTAATAAACACTCCATAAAACGAATCCAGCTATGTAATATAGAAAAATTAAATTTGCAAAATTCTGTTTCATGCACTTACGTTTTAATACCATATCAATATCATTCCTTTAATTAGGTTTAGCACCACATACATTGCAGGAAGCACAAGATACTTGCCCTGCTGTCGCATTGCCTGCTTCAAAATTAAGCATACTACATTTCATATTGAATTTTATGTTAAAATTCGTGTTATAAATCTACAAACAATCTTTTTCTATTTTTCTAGCATTTCATTATAATATTGATAGTTTTTGTTATTATTGAAACAGTTCCTTTTATAAACTGACAAGTGATTGGACGGCAATAAGTTATTGAATTTGGTTTGGAATTAACCCACAAAATGTTACTATCAGCTCAGAACCGAAGTGGTACAAAACATATTATAAACACTGACTTGTCAGACGGAACAGAATTGTCACAATGTTCTTCTCAGGACCACGACTTTCTTGCCGTTTGTTGTTCACCAGCTCCATCCATACCCCATTTTCCTGAAAATTTTATTTGTTCCTGCTTTAAACTTTGAAGTTATTTTACAACAATAAGTTGAAATATCCTGCGAATTGTATTTTTTTGAAAGAAAAATTGTATTTTTTTGAAAGAGGAGCATATGTAAACATAGCCAATGCTTGATTTCTTTCACGATCATTGTAATTACGCTCCTTAGTTTCATCTTCTGACTCATCATCGTTTACCTTAGGTGTTTTTTTTGCTTTACTTATAAAGCCATTTGCAGTTCATCATATGCATGGTTCAAAACTAGTTCTGTTGCTCGGCTTATTTTAGTTTTATTTGAAACCTTCTCGAACGATAGGCGTGGTCGACCTTTTTTGGCTATCTCATTCGAACTTTCGTCGTCTGTAATTGCATCATCCAGCTCTCCTATAGTCAGGACAAGCATTTTCTCTAAAAAATCTTTATATTTAGGTTGAAACCTGTCCCTTCTACGAGAGACACTGATCCATTTTTTTAATTTGTGTCAAAAAGACAGTTATTATTTTGTTTCTTCGAGATTGTTATTCAGTTTCAGGCAGAGAGTACATTGATTTTAATTTTCCCATGAGGAATTCTGTTCCTTTAGAGTTATTGGCGTAAATATTTCTCCACACTAATTCACATAAATATGAATATTTTAGTTGGATCGGTAATTAAGATATTGTAAATAAACACTTAGCAGTTAAAAAATTGACACAAGCTATTTTTAATTTTACAAAAACTAAGATTTAACTTATTGGAGTATCATATGTATTACAAATCATAGAAAAATTCACATGTTCTAGTTTATAACACTAAAAGTACAAAAAGTGTTATATATTTCATATTATAACAATGCAGTAAAAACTCTGAGGATCTCGTAAGTTATACCTCGCTCGCAGTTGGGCTATGAAACTATGGTCGATTGTTTTTGCCGCAAAACTTTAAAAACACTTGACAGTTACTGACGCGTCAGTTCTATGGAGTAGATGACGCGTCACCCACTGCCAATTGTTTTTAAAGCTTTGCGGCATACATATCTAGGGTTTATGGACTATAGGTTTAGTGCCTCATGGTTTAGAGGTTTGTAGATAAATGACTCAGGTTTATAGGTTTGCTGGTATTAACCTGACAGATTTAAAGATCTTAGGTTTGAACTTTACAGGTTTAAGGTTGATGAGTTATAAAATGCATGGGTCAAATGTTCTACATTTGACCAATTTATTAAACGATTTGATTATATTTGTTTCAAGTCTAATTGATTTTGGGTCAGAATTTCGTGGTGTGGATTATAGATGTGGGGTTTACGGGAACATGGATGCATGCATTTGAAGTTTAAGTTGTCTTTATGTAATTAAATATCCTTTTTTATGGATAATGCGTTGAAGCAGGAACCACAAATTTCTGTGTAAATAAAACAAAGTTTGCACTATGTCAACTTCTACCACAAGTTTTTCCAAACATTAAAATAAGAAATTTTAAGATTAATGAAGAATTTTTGTCTACTTTCGGCAAAAAAACCTTGCTGTCATATCAGGTCGCTATAAAAAATATGACAGCAAGAATTCTTTTTCAAGATATTTCGCATTGATTCCGAAAAAAATTAAACCTATTAATGAAAAAAATGGTCAAAATATGTATTTGTTCATGAAAATCGTTTAAATAATTATCGTTTTCTGTCACTATTAAAAGTATGGTAGCATAGATTCTTTGCAAGATGTTTCGAATTAATTCCGCAAAAAAATCAAGCCTCTTAATTAGAAAAATGGTCAAAATGCGCATTCTCTATAAAAATTCTTGAAATAATTAACATTTTTTGTAGCTATGAGAAACCTGATAGGAAGAAGTCTTAGGCTAAACATTTTAAGTTGATTCCGAGAAAAATCAAGCCTTTTCATCATAAGATGGGCAAAATGTGCATTTGATTATAAAAATTTTTTAAATAATTGATATTTTTTGGTCACTAGGAACAACATGATAGCAAGAAGTCTTAGGAAAAACATTTTAAGTTGTTTTTCCAAAAAAATCAAGCCTTTTCATAAAAAAATAGGCGAAATATGTATTTGTTTATAAAGTTTGTTTAAATAATAAACTTTTTTGCTCACGAAAAAATGACTTTTGTTCATTACTTTGCTTATAACATAATTAAAATTTTTTTTTTACCATAACCCATTAGTAAATTATTTGCAGTTAGTTTTCACATTGATTTATTACCTTTTTTAGTGGATTTTAAAGTATTAGAAGAAATGGTATGATGGAAAAGTTTATTTTCTGAATAAATTCTAAAAAAAAATAATTCTAAAAAAGGAAAATCAAAATCCGTTAAGAATTGCACTGTCAATCGATTTTTTCCAAGAATTTTCTTTTTCTCCCACTGTGCGCAGCCACGTTGTTGGCTGATATTTCTAATTCACGGACGCAGTGACTACAGGGGAGTGTAAGACATTTACCCGAATTTCGGGGCAGTAATAAAGCATGTAAGTAGCTGTTTCATCATCCCTTTTGCACAGACGAGAGGGAGCTTTCTACGAGCCCCATTTCATGCCTGTGATACACGAGACTAGCCCTAGCAAGCCTCACGAGCGGCCCTATGATGGTCTCTATAGCCCTCTATAAGAAGATTGTATATATGCCGCCATCCGGGTCAAGATACTTGTAAGGACTAAACATTGACGGGGGCAACAATCTTGTCGGCTAGCCGCCGTTTTAGGCCCAGTTGGTAGACAGGCGGCTTTGGTTGCCTCAGAGGTGTCACTCCTTTTTCTTCAGACCTTATTCAGGGCGATTTTATAGTGAAGGAAATAGCACTTGGATTTCGAGAGAGCAGCTCATCCAGTCTAGCCGCTTGTACTCCTTGCTCGGTGTCTTTTCAAAAGTCTGTCTAGCTTACTTGCTTTGCCTTACATCTACATCTCTCTTTGATTTCGCTGCGAAGCTCTTCGAGTTTCCCGTTCCATCAGTGTATCTCTCCAGCCTTATGACTCTTGCAGTTCGACAATTACTTTAACAATTAACTGCATAGGAGCATAAAATTAATTTATTTCTGTCTAGCGATGAATTTACTTAAATAAAAAAAGATTGCAATATGCGAAGTTTCGACCAACATGTCGGGCATCTTCAGGCAAATTACCAATATCTAATAAAGAAATAAATAATACCAAAATTAGCGAATTTAAAAATACATGTCATAAAAAAGAAACTAAGTAGAAAGAAAATGTTTTTCTTGTTACCCTAAAAAATTTTTAAAGTAAAAAAAATAGTAATTCATAATGAAAAAAATTAGAATAACCATGAATGGGTAAATAATTAAATTAGAAAACTGCAAAAATGTAAGAGGTTTCTAATGATATAAAATTACTTTTTCTTTAATTTTCCGGAGAAAACAACATTATTCAGCCGATGGATCAATAGTGACCAGTGCATTAACCGTGGGTTATGTTAGAAATGATAGTTACATGTTTTCTCATAAAGAGGACGCAATCAGTTGCAATGAGAATAGTCCACCAAAGGCATTAGGAACTTGAAACACTTTTAATTTATTCTACTACTGTAACAATGAGTTATATTAAGTATTTCTGTTTTTAAATCTATAGAACATTTTTTGTATTTGTTTATCAAAATTTATTCTAGAATCCTACATTTATAAGCGTTAACCTGCTCAGCCTAAATCTTTAAATGATCAAAATAAAAATCAAATAAATAATTAAAATTCGACGAGTGTTATGACAAGCCCGTGTTTAAATTTTCAATTCCACCATATATTTTGTAATCATCTATTTTTGTTTTTAAGCTTCTACCAGTTTCACTAATAGAAATTTGATTACAACATTAACATTTTATTTAGTAACGAACGGTAAAGAACCCGATTTTGTTCTGTACTATCATTTTTGGTTTTGACGACCGGCGTGGAGGTGCGACTGAGGTGAAAGGTGTTAAAAGGAGGACCTCTCGTGATAAAAAAAAGGTTCTAAAAATGTTAAAAGAAACATGAAACAACATAAAGATGTTTCAGAACTTTAAACTAATTATTTGACACTTGAAAATTTCCTTATTATAATTTTAGCAAAAAACTACCATTCTACGTAAACGTATGCAGCGGAACATTATATATGTATGAAAAAAGCATAAAAAATAATTTAGTTTAGAAAACTCTGTCAGTTAATATTTTTTTGCTCTTTTTCACTCAATAAGTCCTTAGAATGACCAACAGATGGCGCGCGAATCGCTCTAAATCATCTGTTTTCAGTCAGCACCACTCCCGACTAGATATATGGTGCAGTCACAGTCCACATCTTCTGAGTTTACGTGTTTTTATAACTGGGTAAATGAATTTAAGCGTAGTCGTACATCAATAAGTGACGAACCACGTTCAGGAAGGCCCGTAGAAGCAAGTACTCCCTGGTAAGCTGGTAAGGTTATGGCTACAGTTTTTTGGGATGCACGTGGAATTATACTTATTGACTACTTGGAAAAGGGTAAAACAATCACTGGTGAATATTATGC
>NC_046661.1:104929787-104943646 GCF_010883055.1 Belonocnema kinseyi | reverse complement strand
TATAGAGCTCCAAGGAGATTATGTTGAAAAATAAAAAAAAAATTTACCCAAAAAAATTGTTTTTATACTTCATTCTAAGGACTTATTGAACTACCCTCGTATGTTCCCCAAAAACTAAACCTAAGTCATATATACCTTTCTCTCGTGATCAAAAACGTACGTATGCAGCGAAGCATATACATGTATGAAAAAGCCTAAACAATAATAAAACTTAGACAACACTGTTTATTGATATTTTTTTGCTCCTATTTTTCTCTCCAATGATATATTATGCGTTCCCCATAAACGACCCCTAATTCTTACATACCTACCTCTAGTCATAGAAAACGTACTAAAAGTGTTAAAATAAACATTAAAGAACGTAAAGTTGTTTTAGCACTTTAAATAAATTAATTGACACTTGCAAATTTCCTCATTATAATTTTACCAAAAAACGACCCTTCCACGTAAACGTCTGCAGCGGTGCATTATATATGTATGAAAAAAACATAAAAAATAATATAAATCATAAAACGCTGTCAGTTAATATTTTTTTCTCTTTTCTGCTCTCCGCTGATATATAATAAGTTCCCCAAAAACTAACCCTAAGTCATACATACCAGTATTTTTCATGCTTTTTTCATACATATATATGTTTCGCTGCGTATGTTCCTGTGGAACAGTAGTTTTTTTGGGACAAGTATAGTGAGGGAGAAGTTTTCAAGTGTCAAGTAATTAATTAGCGGTTCTAAATCATTTTTACATTGTTCGTGGTGGTTTTTCCTAATTTTAGAACGTTTTTGATCACGAGAGGTAGCTCTGTATGACTTAGGGGTAGTTTTTGAAAGACGTATACTATATAATCAGAGAGAAAAAAAGAGCAAAAAAGTATCAGCTAACAGTGGTTTCTAAGTTGTATTATTTTTAATGCTTTTTTCATACATATGTATGTTTCGCTGCATAGTTCCACGTCGAAGGGTAGTTATTTTGGCAAAATTATAATGAGGGGAAAAATTTTAAGTGTAAAGTAATTAATTTGGAGTTCCGAATTATCTTTATATTATTCAAGGTAGTTTTCCCACTTGCGTTTAATGCGTACACTTTAACTACATTTTTTCAAATATCATAAATAATGTAACTTCAATTGAAAACGGTGATTTAAAGTTCTGAGGAATTACAGCCACAAATTTTAACTGAAATTTTTTCGATTTGTTTTTAAAGAAGGTTCTCAAAGCACCTACGGCTTTGACGATTACATTCTCATTGTGAAACTCGAGCTTTACGCTCGATACTTTGTGTCCATTTGAAAAACCTTATAAAGATCATTTGTAAATCTTGTTCAAATCTACTAAAAACAACGTTTTAATCTTACGGATCTGTTAAAAACAAAAATGGCATGTTTTTGAAAATGATCCAACTTTCTGAACTTTTGCCTAATTAAGAACCTTCATAAGAATAGTTTTGAAATTCATATATTTTATGCCTAGTAGAAATTTGGATTGATATTTCTTAACTATACAAAAATTTTGTTTGGCAAACATGTACAAAAAATGTAAAATTTAAAAAATTTTTATTTCAAATTTCGAAAACCTCGACATTTTTTAATTTTGGTTGGAAATATCTGCTTAACGAACTTAACCTTCATTTTGGGAACCTTAAGAAGTTTATCAAAGGCTGACTCGATTGGAAAAATTCATTAAAAGTTAGCGTGGCTACAGCATTCAGGTAACCATGCATACAGACAGAAACACACACAGACAGACATACATACATACATACAGACAGGCAGGCATTTAGGCATAAATACAGAAATATAGACAGGCGTATAGACACACACACAGGTAGCTATGCAGACAGACCTATAGACAGGCATACATACAGGCATACATATAGGCATACATGCAAACATGCGTACAGACAGACATACACAGAGACATACATATAGCCAGACAAACGCACAGTCGGAAGTTGATAAAATTGTATGATTTTCGGATTCTGTGCGTGCCAATGCGTAAAGATCGGTTTAAAACCCAGAGATCGAACATTTAGACGATCACATTGCACTCTCATGAATGAGAATGTGATATGAAGAAGTTGGAAGATAGGGTGAGAAAGTTCGAATGCCAGTCAGAGAATATAGAGAAATGGGAGGAAGGATAAGACAAGGAGAGAGAGTAAAATAAGTAAATGAGAAAGTTATGTTAGAAAATGTGAGAATGAAGTCAAAATTGAGAGACATAGAAAGAAGAATAGAAATAGAACAGAAGACAAAACGAAGTAGAAATGTAGTTCTTAGAGGTATGAAAGTGGATAGTGAAGCAGAAAGAGAAGTTGTGAAAAAGCTAATGTGGGGGGGCGGGTGGCGAAAGTACATGTGGAAGATGTATATGCAGTAGGAAGAAGCAATGAAGGTAAATCGCGTATGTACATGTATTGTGAAAGTGAGATGTGAGGAAGAAAAAGTTCATATCTTGAGAAAGAAGAAAGCTTTAAAGGGAAGTTAAAAAAGGATGGAGGAGGATATCACGTGGAATGAAAGAAGAAGAAAGTGGATGATGCAACAGAGAGCAGGATATATGGATAAATGGGAGTGTGTGGATATGCGACGATGAGAAAGAAAAATTTTGTAAAATGAGTAGGGAATGCCTATTGCGAAGAGGGGAAGAAGCGGAGAAGCGGAATAGAAGGGATGCGGTAATGCACACAGTATAGGAAGAAAGGAAAGATGGCGGAAAGACGGGGTTCCTACAGAAGTAGGATGCGATTTAAAAGGAATTTATTTTAGGCATATTATGGCACATGCAAGAGGCAAAAAAGAGAAGATAAAGGGAAGAGAGAAAAGGGACATGGTGTCAGGAGTGAAAAATGAAGTAGTGGAAAAAGTGAGAATAGAAATGGGATTTGAGAAAGTGGATGGAGTCATGACGAGATTGATGCAGATAGGAAGAACAAAGGTTAGGATAGTTTGCTTTTATAGAAGAAAGGGAAAAAAGGAAGATTGGAATGTGATTAGGAAATGGGTGGCGAACGAAGATAACGAATTGGTGTAGAGAGGTGGTGATCTGAATACCTGGACGGGGGAACAGAGGAGAAAAATATGGGATGAAGAGCATGAGATTTTCGAAAGAAATTCGAAACACAAATAGGTGGACCAGGAGGGTAGGGCTCTGTTGGAAATTCTGGGAAAAACAAGAATGGTTAATTTGTAATGAGAACTCGGAAGGGTGTGAAGAAGGTGAGATTAGGTTTGCAGGAAAAGGGAAAACAGTAATAGGCTACATACTGACCGAGGAAAGGATAAGGAGGATGTTAGAAAGAATCAAAGCAGGGAACGAAAAAGGGTGAGAACACTTCCCAGGAATTGCCATGCGACAGTGCGGGAATTTGAGCAGGGATTGAAAGAAGAAGAAGGGAGAAATAAGGAAAAAAGAGAAAAATAGGTAAATGGGGAATGGATAAACCAAGAGAACATACGGAAAGATTGGAGGAAGAGAATACGGGGATCGAAGATAAGGGAGGCGTGGATGAGATGCTGGGTAAGATGAGAGGACGGGTAGAGTAGGTAGTTAAAGAGATGAGGCCAAAAAGGAAGGAAGAAGTGGGAAGAGAGGTTGGTGGGATGTGGAATGTATAGAAAGTAAAGAGCGTATGAAATGGTAAAGGAATTTTGCTGCTTAGGATTCTGCTTCAAAGCGGGAGGTGGAAATGATCTATAGGTAACAAAAATTATGGAAAGAGCAAGTAAAGTGATAAGTCATGTGCAGAGGATTGGAAAAAGAAGATTCAAAGAAGACTAGAAGATGAGAGTATGGCTGTTTGATGCACTGGTATGGTAAGTGATGTGTTACGGAGTGAAAATTTGGGGATGGAAGGAGTACAAGGAGGTAGAGAATATGCAAGAGAGATTTCTGAGAGGGTTTATGGGAGTGAGTTTCAATTAGCCGGGTTATATGCTGAGAGAAGGAATGGGCAAGGTGAAATTCCTGATACGATAGAGGAAAAGGGTTTGGAACTTTAAAAAGAAACTTAAGAGTGGGAATGGGAGTAAAGTCGCACAAATGTGCCTCTAGGGAATATTAAATAGAGAGAGGAGAGGAAAAACGGGACATTGGAAATGGGAGGTGAGATGGCAAGTTGGAAGAGAATGGAGAATGTGTGACGAGAGAAGGGATTGGCAGGATGTAGAGGGAGAAATGAAAAACAGCAGGAAGAGAAAAGCAGGAAGAGAAAAGCTGAGAAAAGATTATGGAGTAAAAGTACAACAAACGGTATAGAATGTTTAAGATGAAAGAGGTGCCAGAATTTTTAAGAAAGTTGAAACAGGAGTGTAGGTGATCCAGGATGGTACGTTTCAGAATTGGAGAAGGAATAAATGAGTGTAAATATTGGTTGAGTGAAGAGATGAAAAAGTGTGGGGTATGTGGTTATGAAAGGAAAACGTGGAAACACGTGTTCGAGAGCTGTAAAGGGGATGAGGAAGGTGGAAAGAGCATAGCAGATAGAGTGAGATGGATTCTGAGTGGATGTGGACAGGGGGAAAAGTGGACGAAGAGTTTAAAAGATAAAAGGGAAGAGAGAATGTATGGTAAAAATGTAAAAAAGACATAAAGGGAACAGAGCCCTCAAACCCGTAAAAGGGAGACGTAATTTTTAGTTGTTATTAATTTTTTTGGTTAAATTGATGATGTGAATTGAAATTGAAATATTAACCTGACCATAAAGGTTTCTTGAACCAATAACTAACTAAATCTCTATTTTTTTCATAATCGATATATCTAAATAATTTAAGGTGTTATTATTTTCTAGTTAAAAAGTAAATTTTAAAGACTTTTTTTGCTATTAAATGCCTTAATTAATTTTGGAATTTCATCAGTAAATATTATTGTGAAAATTTCATCTTTATACCTTTTATTGGAAAGCTTTTTAAGGCTTAATTTAGATAAAGCTCTATTCTCAAAATCCTCTAAAATAAGATAGGAAGTAATCGGAAATAACGGAGATCCCAAAGGAGAACCTGATATCTGTTTATAAAATTTGTTGTTGAAGAAAAAAACAGTATTATTAAAAATTATTGTAACAGCTATTAAAACTTCAGAGTAAGATATTTTTGTTCAATTTTTGAAAAGTTGTCATTTTTCTTCTGTACAATCTAAAACTAAATCTAATTCAATATTTTCAAACATGGAAATTACATCTAAAGATAATAATGAGTGAGTACTCTGTATATGTGTATTCTTGATTTCTTCTTTAAATTCCCAACTGCCTTTAACAAAGGAGTGAGTCGTGCCAGAAATAGGTTTTAAAGTTTTGCTGAAAATTTTGCCAAAGTACAAGCAGGTAATCCAATTGAAGATACAATGAATTTTCAGTTTTGGTCAGGTTTTTTAACTTTTGGAAGCGCATAAGCTTTTACAATAATGCTGCTACTGAAATTTTGCCTTTATATGCTTTTACAAATTATTTTAAAATATATATTATAAAAACAAAAACTGTATATGTACAATTAGTACAAATGTACCAATTAGTACAAAAAACTTCATGGTCAGGTCAGTATTTAAATTACAATCTACATTATCAATTTAACGAAGAAATTGGATTAATTAAAGGATTAATATATAGAAGTATAAAATTAAGTGATTACAAATTTAGGAAACAAAATCAAAAACAACTGAAAATCACATTAAAGCAAAATAATTATCCATTAACTTTGATAGAAACTGTCATTAAAGAATGCATATTTGAAATTTACAATAGTTCTAGCAAAAATAATAAATGACTAGACAATTTTAAAAGAAACTGATCTTCGTGTTCCATTATCATAAACACAAGGTTTATCAGAGAGAATAAAAAGTTATTTGAAATAATTTGATGTTAATGTTTATTTAAAAAATACTTTCATAATTAGATTTGATGGCTACCGTAAAATCTTGGCTGCCATCTTCAGGGTGTTCACGTTTCAGATTGACCTGGACATCCCTAAGAGTGCATTCCTTAGTTCCGTGAGAAACTGATCGCAGTTTTTTCTTTTTAGAATTCTGGCCCGTTTAGGGTCCGCAGGTGCAATGAATTCTAACTCGAACTCTATATGTTAGCGATCTGAGAGAATGAGTATATCGGAGACTTTCCACTTCTCGATATTATTTCTAAAATTAACGGGGTGTTCTCCGTGTCAATAATATCCAAATCAGTAGTAGTTAAGTATTCCAGTAGATCATTGCGTCTAGAGTTAAAGTCTGTGCTACCACACAAAGCACGGCGAGAGTTAGCATCGCACCCTAGAAGAAGAAGTTGACACCTTACCTTGCAATATTCCACTAGTGTGCGTATCTTCACTGATGGGTTGGTGTTGCTTTCATATAGCCAGTCCCTGTAACAAAAATCAGCCCTTCTAATCCACTTATGACATCTCAAACTAACCAAGGTTCGAAGATTAGCGAGATACACTTGTGCCTCGCAGCCACGCCCCTCCGCAGAACTGCAGATGCGCTAAACTAGTAGAAAGGCATGTTGTTCAGAACTGCAAGAGCCCTCGCCTGAGGCTCCGGAGTTTCCACAACCAGCAGTTGCTTGTTGCCTCCTGCTGGCGGATTATCGTGCCTACAGATTTGCCAGGACGCTACAAATTGATGCCCTGTATATGGTAGATAGGGACATGGTAAGAAAATTTGCGAAAATCGGAACGAAATTGGTATTTAGTAGCTTTTTGGGTCGCTGGACGAGAATGTGATATAAAAATAATCGAGAATCGCCTCTAAGTGCAAAGAAAATGTGCAAAAATCGAGGTGAAATAAGGTGTACTTGATAATCTTGGGGTTGTTGAGCCTGCATATTATATCAAGAAAATCAATGCCTGCTATGTAGATCTCTGAAATTTATATTACTGATTTATGTATGGTCACTGATCACTAACATAAAGCCTAACAAACACTCAAATATTGTCACTGAGAGCAAACATTTTTGTAGTTGTCCTTTTTTCGCACATTTTTGCAAAATTATTAATTGTTAAAAAACTCATCTTTGATAAAATACTAATTGTAACAGGAAATGCTATTGATGACAAGTGATGCAATATTTTGCTCCTAATATTGATCATCCCACCCGCAAAATCTTTGAGAATTAAATATTTCTTGCCCAAAATAAGCGAGAAATGCTCTTAAAGCATTTTTTCCCGTCACTTAAACTCCATCATTTAGATGGTTCTTGTGGAGTTCGAATATTTCACGATGACTTAAAGACAGTAGGCCTTCATTCAAGCTGATATCGATCGAAGAGTAACCTGCAACAAACAAAGAGTAGAGTAAATGCCCATCGTTTTATGAAAGGCTTATTTTTGATTATGCAAAAACATTTATTGTAAAAACATTAATTTAAATACAAAAAACCTTAAATACTGCAGTTTTTACCTTTGAAATGTTAATAACTCTAAAAATATTCAATTTTACGTCCATTCTCATTTTGAATAAAAAAATTATTTTTCATATTTATCTCGTAGTTTAGATTTTTCAAGAATCAGACAAAGTGAAGTCAACTGGCGATGAAATGAAAATACCTAATGTATAACCTTAATTAAGTGGTTCAAATATTTAAAAAAAATATTCTATCTGGAAAAAGTGAATAGCACTAGGAAAATGACAATCATTGAATATAACGTACCTTTTTGTTCCGCGTTATTTTTGTCTATTGTTATCTATCACAAGGCAAGAAAGGATCAAACCTGAATTGTCAAAGTAAACAAGGGATTCCCCATTGACATTTAGTTTTGCTGGATAATTCGTATTGTGAACAATCTCAAAATATTTAAGAACCGAACCCATTTGAAAAAAAGATTTTCCTCCGTGGTTTCGTTTTCCACGTTTTGGTCCATGTAGATATTATAATGAACCTGTATATTTCGTAACGGCATTGCAATATCCATAAAGGAATTTTTTTAATTTTCAATTGTTAGTAGCTTTTAATCTATAAGTTCTTTGTACATAGCGTACACCGTATTTTTTTCTTATTTTGCCCTACATTTTTAGAAATAATTTGTTAGAAATAATTTAAAAAATTTTACAATAAATTGTTTAATCCTTAACTTTTATACGTCAAAATAATAACATTATTGTCACACAAGGGATTTTCGACCCGAGCGTTGTTAAACTACTGTAAAAAGTTGACTAATTAATATTAACAAAACCTTTTTTTTCATATTTCTTGAGGTCTCTTTTAAACAGTCGAATCACATTTTAGGTAAATTTTTATTGTTGAAGCTTTACGAAGAAATCACGAAGAAAACGAAAACTTGACGCTTTTTATTAAAAAAATCATAACTTTTTAAATTTTTGATATTTCTGATTAAAAAGTGAACAATGAATGTTTAAAATAGTGGTCTTTATTCTGGCAACGTATACAGAAGGTTTAAGTGAAAGTAAGGTAAACTAAATTATTATTGTCTTGCACATTCCATACACAAGTATTGAGGATACGTATTGCACATTGCGCTGCTTCATGAAGGACACTGCATGTTAGTCTTGCTGTCGCTCCCTTACGAATCGATTCCGCAAATTGTAGGCCATGTTTTTTACTATTTATTATTGATAAAAATTCTGTTTTTTACTCTGGCACTAATGCTTGCGACTTTATTCACTTTCTGTATTACAAAAAATTTTAATATTTTTTGCTCCAATCTACAATAAATGGAGTTACAGCGTCAAATTCCGCTTACTTCATAGTTGATATTCTTTGAAAAAGACTCTAGGGCGTCCAGGACCCACAGTGACAGTTAGGGGTTAAAAACATTGTTAATTATAACTGGCAACATAATATATTATTAAAATATCAACAGATATTTTCACATAATATTCTATGAAATAATATTTCAATGTGAAATAAACAGCTAAATAGATGTATATAAAAATGATTTTGGGTACTTAAAATAGAGTCTGCAAGTTTTAAATAAATAAATCATATTCAGGCAAATATCGGTACACATTTTTAAGCTTTTTAGGTTCCTATGCATATAGGCATAATTTTCCTCTTGATTTAATAAACAATGAAAAATTATGATCATTAATATTGTGGGTTGAGACCGTCACAGACCCTGACGCATAAGTGATCCCGTTGCGTCCCCTTATAAACCTTAAGCCTGGCCCCAAAGCCCTCTTCACAGGGAGAGGACCGCAGCCACGCTGTTGACTGATATTTCACTCATTAATGCAGTAACTGCCAGTGAGTGTTATGCGTTTGCCCGCAATCGCAGGGCAGTGACATATAATATGAGTAGAAGTCTCATTATCCTTTCCCCACAGACGTCAGAGGGGATTTTCTTCAAGCCCTATCTTATGTCTGTGATATCGGAGGTTTCCATGTTCTAGACGCATTTCTGTTTGGACTTTGGCTTTATTCCTCCCAAACTTGAGCATTTCCTTCGCTCGATGAGGGTTTAGCTTTGAGCCAAAAAGTGTTTTAGCCTGTCGGCAGCCAGAGACCAAAGCCCACTTATTCCGATGTGCCTCGGTCAGCCAACTATTATAAGTTTCAGTGACTAGCCACTAAACTTTTCCTTTGCTGCTAGCTTTGCTAGCATGTTTGATATCTCCTTGCCCCTAATGCCACTGTGTCCAGGGATCCAGAGCAGAGTAACTCGGTTTTCTGTCGGTAGCTTTTTCGGTGCATCGAAACACTTCCATACTAGTAGCGACGTAGTCGCTGTTTAATTTAGGGCCATTATAGCAGCCCTGCTGCCTGAGCAAATTTGAATGTTTCTTTTATTGCCATACTGCATTTCCTTATAGGCGCACTGGAGCCAGGCCATAATCTCAGATTGTAGGACTGTTGCGTATGACCCTGCTCCATCATAAGTCCACATAAGTTTCTCCGGTTTCGAACCCCAGATTTTCCCTATGGATTTTCCCAGGTGCTGGTTCTTTGACAGATTCTTATCCAGAATGATTTCTAGATAATTGGCTTGCCCTTTGATTTCCAGTTTTTGTCCTGCCTATAACGTGGTGGCCCCAACTCGTGAGTAGATAAAGCAGTTCATCCACTACCAGGCACAGCAGAAAGGGTGATAAAACACCTCCCTGTGGACATCCTGAGTCAAAGTTTCCACATAAAGTGGTATCACCCTTAGGCGTCGTTAGATTCCTATTGGCCAACATATGGCAAGTCCATTCCATGACTGCAGTAGGCATACTGTTTGTGATCATAGCCGCCCTGATCACCTCTTTAGATGTCTAGTAAAAGCCTCCTTAGATTTCCATAAAGGTTCCAATCGCGAGGCCTTTCCGCTTAAATTTTCCTTTAATTTAGTTAACTGCTGTGCTTAGGGCCGTCTCAGTCGAGTGACCAGTTTTATAGGCGTGTTGTTTCTTATGCAGAGGACTACCTGACAAGACCTTATCGCGCATATATATGTCCTAAGTCTTTCCACTGTTTTTAGTACGGAAGATGTGAGGCTAATGGGTCGGAAATACTTGGGTAAAATATAACCGATCCTACCTGCTTTCGGAATGAAGACTACACTCGCGCCCCGCCATGCCGCCGGAACATAACCGAGCATCAGAATAGTTCTAGAAAGTCTCACAATCGGCCTAATGATGATCTCACCAGGCCTCTGTAAAAGGACTGGATATATGCCATCCGGACCAGGAGACTTGTAAGGCCTGAAGGATTTCAGGGCCCAGCTACCCTGGCTGGGGTAACAATCTCGTTAGCTATTAGCGATTTCGGGGCCAGTGGGGCCGCAGGCGGCTTCGATTGCATCAAAGGTGTCGTCCTCTCTTCTTCTAACTTTGTGAAGCCCGAAAAATGTGCTTTAATCAGGTGAACTAAAGTATCCCCATCAGACTCTCAGTACCCCCCGCCGGGCAATTTCAGAATCCCGAGAATAGCATCCGGATTTCGAGAAAGTAGCTTATCCAGTCTGGCCGCATCTGCTCCTTTCTCGATATCAGTGCAAAAGCTGGTCCAGATTTCATTCTTTGCCTTGTGTATTGCATTCATATACTCATCGTTCATCGGTGTAAATGAAGTCCATAGTCCCTTTGTTTTTCCAGAACTGGCATGTCTAAGCCTCTCTGTGATTTCCCTGCGAAGCTCTTCGAGTTTTACATTCCACCAGTGTCTCTCCAGTTTTTCGAACTTTTGAAGGTCGACATTACTTTCATAAGTCGATTTAATGGCTTCCGTGAAAATTCACGTCTCTAATTGACCTGGGCACCCCTGAAAGTATTCTTCTTAGTTCTGTCATAAACTGACCCCAGTCCGTTCTTCTGTGAACTCTGACCCATTTAGCACCGATGGGTACAGCGGCTTCCAACACGAACTCTATCTGTGAGTGATCTGAGAGAGTGGGTTCATCTGAGACTCTCCGCTTCTTAATGTTATCTGTAAAACTGCCGGTGTAGAGAGTGATTTCAGTGACTTCCGCTCTGACCGAATTACGTAACGTCGGGGTGTTCCCCGTATTAGGAATATCTAAGTTACTGGTGATTAAGTATTCCAATAGGGCATTAACTCTTGAGTTGATGTCCGTGTTGCCCAAAAAAGTATCGTGGTCATTAGCCTCCTCAGTCTTGTTTTCAGGGACCGTTGGTGCGTTTTTTCTTATTGTGAGACTGATTGGGCATTCCCGTTTCCATAGCCTCATTCAGAAAGACCGTCGAACCTTCAGATCCTGGAAAAGCTGGGGGCACAACCAGCGCCTGAGTAAAGCTTGCCAGAGAGACAGATTGGGATGGGAGGGTTATGTTAGACCCATTAGGACCCAACTCGTGCCACCCCTTGCCAACTCCCTTTCTCTTTCTTCTTTTGGAATTAAGTTTGCGTGATCTATTTTGGTTCCCACAAGTTGCTAGGGAAATAAAAGGCCCGCCCCTGCAGAACCCCGCATGCAAGGGTAAGACTTATTACTCGGGGAGGTCGTCCGGTATCGCCGAGAGACCGTGAGGACACGTTCGTAGCCCCTAGGTGCCAAGAGCTATGAGCATGATCACTCTACACCCATGGCTCTGTAGAAAGGTCGCATTAAGCGAGAAACTCAATGAATACCCGTTCGCAGGCCATCATACCAACGGAGGGCTGTTTCTTGGTCACTGTAAGGACCGCAGGTTATTCTTGTGCCGATTTCGAAAATTGAAGATCGGTTCGGGAGACACCTCGACCCAGTGATCCAGAAGGTCGTTGTTAGCTAGGCTCATTCGTTTGACCCCTATGTCCCACACGCTTAATCCTCCTTTGAATTTAGGCATAATTTTCCTATTGATTAAATGAACAATGAAAACTTTACCGAGAATTTTCATCATAGTAGGTGGAGAGTACTTACTTTCCTGAGTCGAATTCGTTTCATTAAATAGCGATATATGCAATAAGCTCAGATGTATGCTGCTTTAAAGGTCACGCACGTTTTATACTTCAATATGAATGGAACGCATATCTTACCTGTGTGTTATTTGATCATATCTCCGCTGCTTACCTGGTCCTCCAGCTTACCTGGTAACCAAGCCGTAACCCTCACCAGCTTTTGAAGAAACTCAGCCCCACGCACTTTAAAAGCTGCATCTTTCCAAGGTCTCAGCTCCCAGGGGAGATAAGGTCACAACATCCACTTGAGTTTGGCTTGCCGTAGAGACAGATTGGGAGTAAAGGGTTGTTTTAGACGTGTTAGAGCCCAATTCCTTTCCCCCTCCGCTTCCTTCCTTACTCTTCTCTTAAAATTTTTTTGTGTCTACATTTAGATTCTAGTCATTCCTGACCCGATTCCAAAAACTAGAAATTGACCCATGAGGGAACGCGACCCAGGGAACCGAAAGGCCCGTGTTAGCAAGGCTCTTTAAACCTTCAACAATACTAAAATTGTATATGCCAGGAGAAATCGTTTATAGGAATCCTTTTTATCTCACCCACGAGAGCCCGTTTATAGAGTTTCTTTCATCTATGGCCATAAACATTTAGGCCCAGGTCCGTTTATTTTTCATGTCCCACAAGATCAAGTCCCATATTCAACTAGAAGATTATAGAGCCCCTAGGGGAGGTGCTCCGGGATAACTGCTAGGAATTTGGTCTGGATGTTTGTTTTGGTACAGGAATCGGATAGCGGACTTGGTAAGTTTTGGTTTAAAGTTGGTGATATTTAATCGAGTATAACAAGCGGTTTTTTAGTATACTTATATGGGGCATTATTCCTCAACTGCCCCAACTCAAAAAGTCATGTTTTTCGATTGTCTCTAAATTCTGGGAATATGTTCGCCTACCCAACGGTAGTTAATCCACAAACTTATAGACCAGGATTACCAACCCTCCCCAAGTGAGGGGGGGTTGCATTTTCAACCCCAATGCCTGCAGGGGTAGTTTCAAACGCCTGTAACTTCCTTTCTAATTACGCGATTTAAAAATTTTATGAGGGTTTTGGAAAGTGCTTTTTACACGCTTTCATCCTATTTTATTATTTATAACAAAAAAAATTGTTTAAACAATCCTTTCAATAAATCAATTGTTTATTTAACTTTTTTCGCAATTTAGGCATCTACGATTTTTTTCTAAATAGTCTCAAAAGAAAGCTTGACTTTTTTACTATGAAAAATGTCTCATAAGAAAATGGACAAATTGAAATTCATTGAGTTACAGAGCCGGTTGTAGAGGGAGTCCTCGCGCTCGCACTCGGGCGTTATGCGGCAGCATACCGCGGAACAGTTTCCAAGTATGCCATTTTTTTGTATTACTCACATTGATCCAAAATTGCATGAACTCATCGGAAAAAACTATTCAGTAATGTTAACCAGTAAGTTTGAAGAAGTTAGAAATTTTTAAAGTCATTATGAAAAAATATTAAGTAAAAAGCACTTTCTTAAAAATGAACAGTATTTTTCTGAAGATAAATGATTCCTCACTATTATAATTTA
>NC_046661.1:104928619-104929687 GCF_010883055.1 Belonocnema kinseyi | reverse complement strand
CGCCCCTGGTTCAAAATCTCGGCGTTATTTTTAGTTTGTAGGTTTAAATTCCCTTTGTTTTCTTTCTTTTATCGCAAAATTATAATGAATTTCTAGTAAATTCGTCAAATTTTACCGGGATAGAACTTGTTGAATAAAGAATGGTTCCATTAATGTCATGGGATCTGTTCGAATATGCAAAAATTCTTTTAGGTTAGGAATAATCCACTCCCTTTAACAATTTCAGTTTTCAAGATCAGCGAATAAAAATAGGATTTCTTAGTATAATTTCCAATTTCAATTTTCGGTACTATCTCAGGCCTTTCGCCAAGATAGCTACTTCGGCCTATCTTTAAAAAGTTAGGTTTTTCTTTCTTTTTCTCCAGCTTAGTTCAGGCAAGGGGCTACCACCCCCCCCCCCCCAGAACCGACTTGAGGTAGGCCAATTTTCAATTATTAATAGTAACGAGATTTTTCACCAGACAGGAAAATCTTATTACAGAATGTAAGTTGAATACCACTGAAATTATCGTTACTAGACTACATCCTTCTCCCACTCTTCGGCGAGATAAAGTGGCTAACCCTCCTTGATAATACGTGTAAAAAATGCAAAGATATAAAATTGACTAGAGTACACTTGCTCATGATAGACCCTCTTATAACTCCTATTGAAAAAGTGAAATTGCAAATTAGGACACAATTTCATTAGAGCGAAAAACTAGGAGAGCATTTTCGTCTTTGCGAGTACCTTTTGACCGCAGAGTAACGGCAGTTAGTAAAGAGCGCATGTAGTAGTGAAATATCTAATTATAACTTCAATTTAAGATAATTATAATGATTGGAACAAAATTTTGAAATTAATAAGCATTAGTTCTGTCACGTCAGTCCATACATAACAGCAAAACATAAGAGTTAGATGGGGCATTATTCCTCAACTGCCCCAACTCAAAAAGTCATGTTTTTCGATTGTCTCTAAATTCCGGGAAAATGTTCGCCTACCCAACAGTAGTTAATCCACAAACTTATAGACCAGGATTACCAACCCTCCCTAAGTGAGGGGGGGTTGAATTTTCAACCCCAATGCCTGCA
>NC_046661.1:104913881-104928519 GCF_010883055.1 Belonocnema kinseyi | reverse complement strand
AACTTCCATATATCACAACGCTGCTGAAGGCTGGTGACCTTCTCAGCATGAAAACAAAAACACAAACCCAAGACGACTCTCTCGGTTCCAGTTCTACTTCTCCCCTCTCCCAACCCTCCCTTATTAACTGAAGTTTTTGGTGGGACTGACGTTAGAACTACAGTCTCCACTATATGGCGATTTGATACTTAACTTTGACATGATTTCGACACAGAAAATAAACTTATTGCATAAAGGTGTTAGTTGGGCGTATAATCTAAAGAATGAATAATACAAACTACAAAATAGCCTCGGAAAGGACTGGAACTTTTAATGACAAAACGCATGCACACGAAAAATCTAAAGGTCATGTTTCAGGCGACGAATGGAGACTGGGTGTTTGGAATGCTAGGGGAGTAAATGATCTCTAGGTAAAAGAATTGCGTGAAACTATGGACGTGAAGAAACTAGATATTTTATGCGTGCCCGAAACAAAGAAAAAGGGATGCGAAACTAAAGACATAAAAGACGGCGTGTTGAAAGGCGGATTTGAAATATGGTCAGGAGTAGACTGTGAATCACTTGGTAAATAAGGAGTAGGTCTCATTTTGAATGAAAGAGCAAAGCAGCATCTTGGAGACCATGGCTTCGTGTCTCCCAGACTGCTGTGGGTTAGAATGAAAGTAGGAATCAGAAGACTATTTATTATAGCATGCTACGCGCCGGTTGATAGTGATCCTAGAGAAGTAAAAGACGCCTTCTGGGACACTTTAAGTGACACAATAAACATCTGCGAACATGGGGAAAGAATAATTCTATTAGGAGACATGAACGGTTGGGTGGGCATCCAAAATCAGGATACGGAAAGAGTATTTGGTAATTTTGGGGATCCAAGAACAAACTATAACGGAGATAAATTAGTTGGTCTATGCTTAGAAAGGGGTCTGTTTATTACAAATACTTGGTCTAGGCATAAAATTATCCACATGTACACCTAGTCTAAAGGAAATAGCCGCAGTATAATTGACTTTGTTGTTGCGGATGAAAGACTTAGAGAGTTAGTCAAAGATACAAGGGTCATGAGGGGTCCTGAATGCAATACTGATCATTACCTTCTGATCTCAAAAATTAACTTAGGTCGGGGTTGGAGAAAAAAGAGACCCAAGAAAGCAAAACAAACGCGAATAAAAATTGAAAACCTACAGAAACCGGATGTGTGAATAGATTTCCAAAATAAGAAAATCGAAAGCATAGACAGGGCAATATGGGAGGACCGTATAAAAAACAAAGATTTAGAGGGCGCCTGGACAATGTTACGGGATATCCTTGTTAGATGCGCGATCGAAGTGTGTGGTACCGTAGTTGTAGGAAGAATGTCTGGTGATGCGAGGTGGAATGATGAACTTCAGGCTCCCCAAAAAGCAAAAAGAGAAGCGTACAAGAGAACTTTGAACATCGCAGGTCTTAGCAATGAGGAAATATGTAGACGTAGAAATGATTATAGACGCAAAAACAGGATACTTAAACGATTAGTTGAAGAAAGTAAAGATACAATTAGAGCAGAAGAAGTGATAAAAATACAAAACGACTTTGAAGGAAGCAGGAAACTACTTTATAAAAAAATGAAAGGAAACAAAAGTACAGAATTTGTCAACATGAGAAATAGTAGGGGGGAAATGGTATATGATGCAGATGGAATACTAGAGACTTTCAGAGACTATTTTAGGAGACAATTCGGAGATGAAGCTATAGGACACCACAACTGCGATGTTGAACACGATGCGTTGGAAAACTCAATTGAAAAAGTCTGTGTAGCTGAGGTTAGGGATATAATAAAGAACTTGAAAAACGGTAAGGCTGCCGGGGTAGAAGGTATTAATGCTGAAATGCTTAAACACGGTGGCGAGTACATACCTTTATAGAGTTTGCGAATTGATAAATTTATGTTTCGAGATGGGAGACGTCCCAGACGATTGGAAAGAAGCGACTATAGTACCAATATACAAGAGAAAGGGAGATAAAAGCGAGTGCAATAATTACAGAGGGATTAGCTTATTAAGCACCGTAAGTAAAATATATTCAAAAATACTTATTCGTAGGGTAATGGAAATAACAGAAACAAAGATTTGGGAAGTCCAAAGTGGGTTTATGCCAGGAAGGTCATGTACGGATCAAATATTTAGCTTAAGGCAAATAACAGAAAAAAGTTTGAGAGTAGGAAAAACAAGTTTTGTGTGCATTTGTTGACCTAGAAAAAGCTTTTGACAAGGTAGATAGAAGTATACTTTGGGAAGTTCTGAAAGAGTATGGTGTCAATGGATGGATCCTACAAGCTATAAAAACAATATATACAGGTAGCAAAGCGAGTGTAAGAGTGAATGGGAAACTGAGTGACTGTTTCGATATTATTCAAGGAGTTAGACAAGGATGCGTTATGTCCTCATGGTTATTTATATTATTTATCTATAAAAAGATAAGAGTAAAATTAATGCAATTGACATGAGATTCATGCGCATAATAAGCGGGAAATCCCTAATGGACAAAGTAAGTAACGAGATAATTCTAAACGAATGTGGTGCAGAAGAGACGCTAGTAGACACATGGGAAAGAAATGGGTTAAGATGGTTCGCACATGTTGAGAGAATGCCAAATGAACGACTAACGAAACAAGTGTATCAAGGTAAAGTAAATGGCAACGTGCCCAGAGGTAGACCGCGGAAAGAATGGTTAGAATGTGTGAATGAGACCCTACTCAGAAGAGACATAAGAAGTCACAGAAACACGAGAGCCTGCATGAAAAAATGCCTAAAACAAAGACCTTGGCTATTAATGGACCCAAGTGGGGAACCTTACATAACGAATTCGTGAGGTTCTTCGCTTGGGGTGATTGCTAGAGAGATTGATCAGCAACCTGGGACGGAGCAGTGTTGCGGAACGAACGTGTTATTTACTTAAATAGCACGAGAATTCTGGATCAATCTGAAAAATATATATCCCTTCCACACACTACTCCTTTCCCCTGCCGAGTGAGTCACGCCTACCCCGAAAGGAAAATGGCTTAATGGTGTAATAATAATACTATTTCTGTATTTATATAAGGTGTTCCCTAAAGTAATTGTCACAGAAACGTGACTCGCCTAAACAGGTTACCGACGCCATTTCAACAATTTTGAACGCGAATTAGAACCTAAAGTACCGAAAACAAATCCTTCATAGATTTAAAAAAAGGAATTCCAATCTTTCCAGCCTAAAATGAAACTTCCGATAGAAAAAGGAAGGATTCGGTGACGAAATTA
Source organism: Belonocnema kinseyi (assembly GCF_010883055.1). Classification (NCBI taxonomy): domain Eukaryota; kingdom Metazoa; phylum Arthropoda; class Insecta; order Hymenoptera; family Cynipidae; genus Belonocnema; species Belonocnema kinseyi. Next base: position 104,925,244 of record NC_046661.1, on the reverse strand, counting down.
CCACAACAAACAAGGAAAAGAAATCTAACACTCGCGACATTTTACCGATAAATAAAAAAAGGAACCCATTAACGTTTAAATATCTTAAACAACGGAGATAAAAACAAAGAAAAACGAACATTCCGCGGCATTTAGAAGGCTAGCTGAGCGTTTTGGCGGTAATTTTATCTCCAATAAGCTAATAATAGGCCGGAAAAACCCTCCGCCAGAATACCAAAATGAAGCTTAACCCTTGAAAGAAAAACTCTTCTTACCATCCCTGGCTTATTCTACATTTTTTATCAATTACTAGGCTTTATTCTCGTAAACAATGTCAAAGAGTATAAAAATTCTTCTCGCCACGAGGTTCTTCGAAATAATTACGGACCGAGAGTGTCGTATCGGGCTTAATCTATTGGATAGGCTGGCTTAGTAGTCCTTCGCTGTTGCGCCAATCAAAACGCAACACAGCTGGGCTGGACGTTATCCACCAATCGTTGACTCCATTATCCACGGCGACCACCATCTTGCAGTGAGGGGGAAGAGGACCGTTCTGGTGCCAAACCTAAGGAAGGTCTTGTTAATAGAATAATTTGGTGGGTTTGAGTGAAACTCTTTTTCACAACGATTAGTACTACACGAAACCCACCAAAATAAATATAAATACTTATGCGTGTTTGTGAATGAAATTCTAGACTGTAGCGCCCTCTGCCATTACCGGAAATCCCGGTATATAGGTTTCTGAAAGGTGGCCATTTCGTTTGTGTGTACCCTTCCTTCTCTCGCAACCCATCTCTTTCTACTTCCCGGTGATCTTCTATTGCCTCTGTTTTGATGTCAGTGGGATAGAGGAGGACAGACTGCTTACGCCATTCTTCGTTCGCTTTCCATCCTGCAGATGGGATCACCTCGTTGATCATGACTTGTAGGTGTTTTTGTGGTTGAATTATCAAGACAACCCACTGAGTAATTGTTCACATTCTGACGGAGGCCGAATTTTACCTAAAAAAAATATATATATATTGCTCAGTACGTCCTATCAGTTAGATTCTTCTTTGGGAACCCCACTAGCTAACCCTAACACGGCTCAGGGAAAATCTGGCAGTGATGATCGCGCAAAACATAATTTAAAGAAAACTTCCTCGAGATAGGAGAACAGTCTGGACGATCTGGCTAGTCATTCACAAACAATTTTTAAACATAGGGTTCTTTGAAGTGACGCCCTCGTTGGATTCTTCTTATCTGTCTCCGCTCTGCTGGCAACTTGAACCAAAAATATATATAACCTTTGTTTAGCAGCATGTTGAGTTGTACAAGACATTTTTGGGGATAACCCAAAAGAAATAATAAGGAACAAAGAGAAAAAAAGGAATAATAAATTTAAAAAAATATTTAAAAACAAAGAGGAGTCGTTGGGGGAGGGGGGTCGCCCATCCCCAACTACGACCTCCTATTACGCCTCTGTGGCAGGTGAATACTGCGCATCTCCTTCTCGATCTCTCGCGGATATATGAATATATCCCGTCCAGCATCCAGCCACGATGCACAGCACGATGCCTGATTCGACCTCGGGGCGTTGCTGTCGCTTATGCCAAGGCTCATGGAATTCGAAGCACCGCGACCGGATGGGACTAGAGTAGGGCTTGGGCTTAGGCACGCTCTCCTTGAGCTACTACTGGCGCTCATCGAATTGACGACGGGCTGCGAAAGGCCGAACCACCGCCTGGACGCGATTGAAGTGATCAGGGAGAGAACCAGGTGGAGACAACTCAGTGGATCCAGCTGACGCTTGAGCGCTTTGAGTCTGTGTCGGGGACGACTCCGGCTCTATTCCTATTTGATCTCGCGAAGCTTAGGTGATCGAGCATTTATGAGACCAAATTCGTTATAAGATTTTCCTGCCCGGTGAAAAATCTCATTACTATTAATAATTGAAAATTAGCCTACCACAACTCAGTTCTTAGGGGGGGAGTACCTTGTCTAAACTAAGCTAAAGAAAAGAGAGAAAAACTTAACTTTTTAAAGATAGGCCCAAGTGGCTATCTTGGGGAAAGGCCTGAGATAGAACAAAAAAATTGAAATTGGAAATTAGACTAACAAATCCTATTTTTCTCCGCTGATCCCGAAAACTGAAACTTTTAAGGGGAGTGGGTTATTCCTAACCTAAAAGAATTTCAAAATATTCCAACACATCCTATAACATTAATAGAACCATTCTTTATTCAACGAGTTCTATCGCGTTACGCGAATTAGAATCTAACGTTAAGTTAAAGTTAAAGTTAAGTTAATTTAAGGTAAAGGTTCCCCTTCCCTTAGTGATTTGAGTGGTTCCACAGTCCAACATGGCGATTTGCACGCGGAGTTCATGGGCCAGAAAGACGCAATGGATTTTCTCTAGCAACCCGCCTCTTCTACTTCCCGGTTATCTTCTTTTCCCTCTGGCTTGGTCCGTCGATGGGATAGAGGAGGACGGACTGCTTGCGCAATTCTTCGTTCTCTTTCCATCCTGCTTATGGGATCGCCTCGCACAAGTGTGCCGAAATTGTTCCTACGGAGTGTGACTCTCGTTCCGGACTTGCAAGTGAAGTGAAGGAAGTGGATTGTACCAGCATGGTGAGGGAGGTTAGGTCACCTCTTATTCAAAAGGGACAGGTAAAATTTAGCCTGTCACAATTCTTATAAAGTTTTACACATGAATTACCATTGGCGTTCGGCTTGAAGATTGTATTATTTCCTGTTCTATTCTTCTGCCAATCCATATATTTCTCGTAAATTATTTTTTTGAATTCTTTAACTATCGCATTCAAAACTATTTGTTCAATGCTGACCTGTCAACCTACAGGACTCGTTGATTCCATGCATAATTCTATAGGTTTATTGTAGATTAAACTTTTGTTTCTCACTCAAGAATTTGATGTTACTGTATAATTAATAATACTGTGGGCAAAGAATCGGCTCCTTCCTTATCTTTTCGTTTAAATCACTCTAGCACATGCACATATTCCTCGAGCTTATGTCTCCACCTGTGAAATTTTAAGTAATGATATTTAACGTTAAAAAGTCGCATCAAGGCCGGATGGTCTGTTCAAATTCTCAATTTGCATTTATACAGCAAAGTTTTAGATGCCCATACGATGGCTAAGAGCTTGATTTAAGTAGTACTTTAATTTTCTTCTGCCTCATTAAGTACCCTCGAGATGTAACAGACTGGGTGTCCATCATATGACAAAACTGCGTCTAGAACCTCATTTAAATAATTTCTTGTTAATGTGGAATATTTTTTGTAATCAGGACATCGCAAGATGGGCGAGGAACGCAATTATTTTTTTAGAATATGGGAGGCTTTTTCACAGTCTGATGTCCAAGCAGAAATTAATTTAACTTTTGTTGGTTCCGTTAGGGATTTATTCTGGACGGAAAAATGTTAAATGAACTTCCTGTAATGAGATGCAAGTTCCAAAAAGGATTCTATTTCGGTGGCGTTATTTGATCTTTTAAAATTCGTGAAAACCTCTATTTTTTTGGAACAAGGTTTTACTTTGTCTGGTGTTGACGTGTCCCAAGCACTCAAGTTCGTGTCTCAAGTACTAACACTTATCGGGCTGCAGATTCAGTCCAGTCTGTCTCAGTCTCTCAAACTATGTTCCTGTAATGTAGATCCAAAATCAACAATATCCTCGAGATACACAGAACAGGACTTGCCAATTAATCCTTTTGACACAGCATCAATCATATGTTGGTAGGTTGCAGAGGCACTTTCCTGCCTAAATGTAATCCGTACAAGTCTACTCGTATTGAAAATGATCTTTCCGACATGGCTGATATTCGACTTTGTATGGTTGTACTTTCCTTCTTGTCTAGGCCCCTCGTGATCTTTTCCTCCTCCGCTTCTTTTTTATAGGTACAGCTCACCCTCTTTGATCGACAACTGAGGTGTTGGACGGTCTGAACATTTTTCTCCTCGTATTACTGGTTATTGGTTTCATCTGGTGACTTACGAAAGCTACATAGCAGTTTCATTCTATCGTCTAGTGACATAGACTGATTTGGAGGTTTATTGTTTAAGGAACAAGTAAGCGGCGAGAACGATTTTGATGGAACGTTTCAAGGGGTTCTTCTACCAGTGCACCTATTGTGGCTTTCCCTGACTGCTGCTTTTCTCAAATCATACCTCTGCTTAAAGGGGTTTCTGCTGCGCCTCCTTTAGGTTTATGCGTGTAAAGTTCAGACTTGGACTCCTATTTCTTCCTGTAAATTCCTAATATACTTTTTTATCAAAGAATCAGGCATGGTAGGAATATTGATGAAAATTTTATCGCTTAAATCAGCTTCAGAATCATTACCGCACTCCACTGTAGAGTATGAGATTTGACTTCTATATGAATTAAAATCCAGCGTGACCAGAAAAATATACCTACAATTCGAATATTGAATAATATTGCCTAATTATCTTCTATTTTGCTGTTACTCATAGTGAGTGTATTTTTAGGTCTTCGACGATGGACTTTATGTCGTGCGTCGGTGTCGACGCTATTACCGGTATCGATAGTATCGTCGTCGGCCTCGGCGTGTGAAGAGCATTCTGACTCTATGCGGATGCTGCATTTTCGGAATAATGTTGACATTTGACACGCAAAAATAAAATTTTCTTCGCCTGGGAATGAAGTCAGCTACTGATTCTCAGAAGTCATACATAACTTCAAAAAACTTATACCATTATTTAATCAAACATGAAAATGGCATCTCCGACGACACTTGTTAGAACTTGGCAAAAAATTATTCTCATTTTCAATATAATATTAAATTATAACTGTATTCCGGGGTTTAGGCTTCATAGAACTGGATTGTTTACGAGTGGTGACAGGACAAACGCTCATTTTACATAATATTAAGGCAGTTAGCTTAAGGCTCGCCACAAATTGCAACCCGAGAAAGTAGTCTTTAAAAGTAGGACTACCTTGACCAATCATATTTTTAATATCATCAATATTCATCCAAATTTAAGTAATGGAATATCTAGCTTATTATTTTATGAATTGAGGCATGCAATATAAGTTAAAATTTTTATCAATACTTTCAGATAACATAGCCACGAATAGTTGAAACAAAGTTGCAAATGTAGAAAATGCGGTATTTGAATTATCGTCTGATCAAAACATTTACATAGAGATAGTTTCAAAATATAATGGATATCTAGTAAAAATTTGAATTTAAATCAAGAGATATGCATTTAAAGGCAGTCTGATCTGTAAGGCTTAAGACGAGATGTGGCGGTAAAGTGAAAGTAGTGTTAACTGATTTGTTTATTTGTATTTTCCTTGGTGATCGAAGAGTGTTCGTCGATGGTTAGATATTGTTAGATTCTAAAAATCCGCTGATGAACAGAAAAGCACAAGGGTGCTGCCAAATAACATACGTCTCGCGGTGTGCTTGAAATGACTTTAAATAAAATGGGCTCCGAAACGGGATTTTATCGCTGATTTTAATAATGTCGATTTTTCTGAGTAATTCCCAACAACAATTAAAATGACGGATCGGGCCGATTTTTATTTTGGGCCCTTATGGTGAGCCCCAAATGAGTTTACTTAAATAGAGCATGAATTTTTACTATTTTTTCGACTTATTTTTTTGAGTAATTTTGTTCTTTTCAACATAAAACTAGACTAATACCACTTGCTAGCATATATTATATAGCCTTAGGCCGATGCCAAAGCTATAATTAAATCAATAATCGAAAATTTGTGTTTTCTGTTTGAATTTTCCATTTTTCTCCAACTCATTACGATGAGATAGTTTTAAATAGCTTTGCCAATGACACTGTACTAAAATATGTATAAAAATAAGAAATTCGAATAAAAAAACCAAGAATATAAAGAAAAAAATTTGTACGTGTTTGTATAAAAAATAAAAAGTTCAAAATAATACGTTGTGAGTAATATCTATTTACATTTTACATAATAAAACACTAAATAATTATTCGTTATATATATAAAATCAAATGTTGTTCTAAAAAACTGATACCACATGAAAACCATTAAATGTACAAACTGCTCGTAACAGATGCTTATCATAGTCGCAATGTTTTGGACGAACTTGATGTTTTTTCCATACAGAGTTAAATTCGGAATGTACAAATTTAAACGCTTGTTCACTAAATATACCTAATCCTACTTTATGTTTTTCGAAAAATTCTTTAACATGTGTAAAAACACAGTGTACCTTAGACGTAACCGGAATATCCAAGTGCAAATAGCTGCGTTTGAAATCATCAATGTACTTTTCAAATTCAGGATCTAAAGTATTACTGAAACAGGCATTTACGACTTTTTTAAAGTCATGGAAAGCTTGCACAAATTGCAAGCATCCTATAGGGGAAACATTTCTCAATTGATCTTATTTATCTAATAATTTTCCTCAATCATTTCCATTGAAATTCCCTTCTCCATCGTAAATAACTTGAAATTCAACATTACAGGTCTTCGCCCAAGCTACAACTGTTTGCTTGAAATTTTTAGCTTCATGAGTAAATATACCATTCACTATTCCCAAAAATAAATGAAGTTGCGGCGGTGGTAGTATATACAGAATAATTTTATTTTCTACAGCAATAAACAGTGGTGGTAAAATGCAGCACATATTATTTTTGACCAATTCTTTTTTTCTCCAGCAATAAGCCATGGTAAATAATTCTCTGTCATGTTTTTAATTGATCGCGGACTAGAAGAATAACAAAGAGTTCCTCTGGGAATATTACACCAAGTACACGAGTAAGAGCTACTAGAAGGCATAATACCAGCCATAATATTAAACAATTTTATATCAGCTTCAGTCGTTCTATTCGTGTCAGCAATTCCTACCTCAAACTATAATAACTTAACATCATTGTAATTTTCTTGTCACCTTTATATTTAAAAACCCTGTTTACTACAGCCTCAATTTCACAATTTGGAGTAATCTCTACAATTTTAAAAGCACTGTTACGACCATTTTTCAAAAAAAAAAATAAATAAATAAATAAACAAATCTTACTATGATTTGCATCGTGCGTTGCCGGCCGATCTTTTACGTTGGAAATCGTAAAGTGAACTATACAAATTTTGGCAATATTGTTATTAAAAATCCGTTTCTAAATAACAAAACAATCTGTTCTTAAGTAACACAATTTACATGTACAAATTACTTTTAATGTAACGTGAAGCAGTCCAAAAATGTTAACATTCGATTTGCTGTAGAACTCGAAATCGAGACTTGTTGGTGGCTATGATATCATTCTAGCGAGTAACTGGTCTAATTTTGTCTGAAAAAGAATGAAATTACTAAAAATAATAATTTTGAAAAAAAGAAATGAAAATTCTTAAGCTACCCTAGTAAACTCAGTTGAGGCGCACCATAAGGGCCCTAAATAAAAAACGGCCCGATCGATTATTTTCATTTTCATTGGAAATTACTCAGGGAGGTCCACATGATTAAAATCGGGCATAAGATCCCGTTTCAGAGTACATTTTATTTAAAGTAATTTCAAGCACGTCGTGGTTTGAAAAGTTAGAAAAACGTAAAAGCTCCTCCCGAGGGTTTTTTCACTATCTAGTTTTTTTTCCGGTCAGGTTTTGCCGAAGGAGACACTGTGGATGTACATGCAAATGCGGGAGCCGTTAGGTAAATTTGTGGATTCAATAAACTTTATTATTCTGCCATCTGGTTGTCTTATTTAATATCCTTTATCCCTCTCTCACTAATATTTGTGTCCGATCATAAAGGGCTGGGACAAATAGGAGTTTCTCTTATTCCTAATACATATAGAAATGCATTTCTTCACTTCGTCAAAATCATCAAGCATGCGCAGTTTACACAAAATATGGAAATTGATAAATCTAGCAATTTAATTAAATAAATAATATTTTATGAATGCTTTTTAAATGCTGAGGATAATTTTCATCAAGGTCTAAATTACCACAATACGAAAATGTAGAATCTGAACATTTAAAATATAACCTTTCGGAAACTCATCAGTGCAAGTACATAACTTTGTCAATATCATCGAGCTTGCGCAGTTTACACAAAATATAGGAATTAATAAATCTATAAATTTAATTGATTGAATAATATTTGATATAAAATTTGATATAAAATGCTTTTTTTGTGCGAAGGATACTTTCCATTAGTGTGTAAAGTAAAAGTTAAAACATATTGCTAATTTTTAGTTTTCATTTGCGCTCAGCTTTCTTTCAAGCTACACCTTGATGTGCTGTGGCCTGCTTTTGAATTTTTCGCTGTAAAAATTCCTCATTTTTGCTCAGAGTTTTTCGAAATTTTTTCTGCAAATCGTGAGGCCATTTAATCTAAAAAAAGTAAAAAAAAAAACAACATTTTTTAAAATGAAGACCAAAAAGTTATTTTATTATCATTTATTATTTTCTCTATGATTCATTTTCGAAAATCAATATCAACAGAAGAGCAATAAAGTTTGAGGTTAGGAAAGATTTTTTTTTCAAGTGATAAAAATTGATATTCATTTATATAATTAATTGATTATCTGATAATATTTAAAATTCGTCGGGAACTACAAACACTTTAAATATTTTCTGAAAATATACCATTCTTTACTGAAAATCAGTACATTTCGAGCAAACAATAAACTCAAGCGAATAAATATGTTCTGTGTAATCTTAGTTACAACAAGTTTAACCATTAGTGACTACATTTCTGTGGAGTAAGACGCCGACCACACTTGGGTCCAAAGGACCCGGTCGACAAAAATCGCTATAAAAAAACGAATGTATATTTTTACTTGAAACTTTTCTGATAACTTCTCAAGAAGTTACTTTAAATACCTTGTAGGTCGCATTGACAAAAATTGCCTTTGAATATACTTTTAAAAATGTTAAAATCCAAAAAGTAGAAAGAAAAACTATTTTCATTAAAAAATTCATAATTTTTTTAATTGTTGATATTAAGGACTAAAAATTCAGTCGCGTCTTCTCCAGATGTATTACAAAAAAGAATATAGCAGTTCAGTGGATTATTCAGAAAATATATTAATTTTGAGGAATGAATGTCGGCAAAAGGGGAAAAAATAAAACATGCGTTTTTGTCAAAACTTGTCATAAAAAATAATTTTACAAAATATTGATGAATTCTTTAAATTAAACATAGCAGACATGAAATTAAGATAATATGAAGTGATCTTCCTTTTATTGTATACTACTGCAATAATTACACATAGAGACGCTGTGCTCTTGGCAAACAGCACGGCGAAAAACCGTATCTCGTCACTCCATCAAAAATCATCGTTTTAAAACACTATATGTCTTTTAAAAAAATGTGGACATTGACAAATATACTTTCTAGACTTTATTATTTAATCTGAAGTCAATATACGCTTAAGTAAAAATTGACTCCAAAATCACTTGTACTGACCACACTTGGGTCCAAAGGACCCAACTCAATTTTTAAAAAGCTGCTAAAAATAAACTAATAGTTCCAGTGTCATGATAAACATCCTAAAGCATAGTTACGCTCTTCACCTATCGACAAATGTTGCAATAGACCTCCTCCCTTTGCATTAAGCTGCTTAAAATTTCTTTACTGCCACATTACCTTCATTCATGATGAACTTCTTTATCCGAACATACTGAGATATTCAATCAAACCACAAAGTCCAATCCATTCAATTCAGTACCCTATGCTCCACTCCTCTAGCATTATTTTTCTCTGAATTTTCTAACATAGTCCAGAAAAGCTGTGAGCATGCCAAGCATTCAATTTAAAGCTGGTGGTAAATATTATAGAGGTATAATTTTGGGATTTTTTCTAACATACGTTTTTTAAAAGTATAATGTGTTATATCTTTTCATAAGGGTTCCTGTAGTAACTAAGACCCTTTCTTCCTATTTCAGAAAGCCTGTTTCTAAATTTTCATGCAATATAAATTCACAGAAAAAACTGAGGGTTCATAAAAGTTGTGGCTCAAATAAAAGTTAATATCATTTAGAACTTGAGGTCCAATAGATACCTGTAGAGAGCGAAAAGGGTTAGTTGAGAGCGCTCTTGAGAAGAGCATGAAACACATTCACAAGCCAAGCACTTGCAACGAAGGGCTGGTAAGTTAGGGATCGATTTACGGTCATTGACCAATGAGCGATCTATTTTAATTCCGGTATTCTTTTGCAATTTGCTTATCTTCATTAAGTTATGTCCATCAGAGTTTAATTACATGTGAGTTTTAAGGTAAAAATTACGTTATTAATTAAAGAATATGTCGGAGTGGGCGAAGGGAAAAATAGGCTCTTCATAAATAGGCTCAATTACAATTGGGATCCTTTAGATTGTTTAAAACACCTACTAAGGTATCATTTAGAACTTATCGTTTTGGGTTCCTTTTCAGCAAGTGGGGTTCATTTTTGTTGCAGCTCCTTTGGAATCAAAAGTGAGTTCCAATGGAAACCCCAGTTTTTCTGTGTTTTATTCTAAGTGTATGTTTATTTATAAAATCAAAGTAACAGATAATTACACTTACCGTAGAAACGCCTATATATTTTTAGAATTTAACAGGAATACTTACAAAATATGTTTAAAAGCTCTTAATTTCTATAAATTAATTAAGATCAAATTTGAGAAAATATTTGTTCTTCAAGCAGGGAATGATGAAAGCACAGTAATAATCCCAGATCGTATGAAAACTATAGAGTTTAGATAAACTGTAATGTGTATTAATTGTAAACTAAATAGAATAAAATGGAAAGATATTTATATTTGTTGTAATACTGTTATAAAATAATGTACCTGATATTTCAATAATTTAAAAAGTTACTCAGAAATGCAATGACAAAATGGTTTTAGTGATTTAAAAGTACTGGATTCAAGCTACAACCTCAAAATTATATCTTTTCAGCTTACGCAAAAAAAAAAATAATTCGTGACACTCGTCTATACACTCACTAGTATAAACACCTTGTTCACAATCGATAGGCTGCAAAATTACTTTTATGGCCGTTCATGTTGAACCAGTTTCATCAAGACCTAGAAGCAGAAGAAACCTAAAGCAAAACAATCTTCAAGATTACGAAACCACAACTAAAAAATGGCTACCGAACATATCAGGTTTCACAATATTAAAACAGTCACAAGATAATAAATTAAAATCACTTTATCCGGTTCGAATGACCAAATTTTTAGGCGTAAAGCTTATCACACAAAACCAAACGGTTAGATAGTTAAATTAATGTTATGATCAGAAGGCTCTTACTGCAACGAAGAATCTTAATACAATGAAACACTGCACCTACATTATACCAGGTGTATACATATGAAACCGGTATTTTTTCAAGAAAAAAACACATTTATTTCAAGAGAATGATAACAAATATTTTATTCAAAGTATGCGC
>NC_046661.1:104908192-104913781 GCF_010883055.1 Belonocnema kinseyi | reverse complement strand
AGGGCGCATACTTTGAATAAAATATTTGTTATCATTCTCTTGAAATAAATGTGTTTTTTTCTTGAAAAAATACCGGTTTCATATGTATACACCTGGTACAGCGATAACGCTGATGATTTTGTAGGGACTAGTAAGGAATTGCAAAACATTTTCAGACAGATTTTATTTGATCCTCCATTACACGGTAAATTTGCCGTTAAAGGTTTAAGATAGAAGTTTATTCCTCCCACCTCACCACAGTTTAGTGGCTTATAGAAGGCTAGAGTAAAAAGAGCAAAACACCATCTTAAACGCGTTATCGGGCATCACAAATTGACATTTTCGGAATTTACCACCCTAATATGTCTAATTGAAGCATGTGTGAATTCTCGCTATATTGCATCTATCAATCACGATACAGTTTGCATTTTTTTACACTGGGACATTATTTAACTGGTGGGGCACCGCTTACTTTACTCAAGCTATCCATTTTGGACCTTAATTAATTACACCTAAAAGGTTGGAACTCAATTCAAAAGAGGGTTGAACAATTCTAGCGTCTGGCGCAGCAAATTTGTGAACATGTTGCAAAAACGTAAAAAATGAAGATGTGAGACTCCTAATTTGTTACCCGTCACGCTCTGACGCGCTGAATCCGAATGTGGCCTCCGAATTGATCAAAGCCAGGGTTTTCTTGAGACATTGTAACCTAAAAGTTCAGAAAAAGCTGTTTTTTGCTATATTAGACTAGATAACACGGCGGGCTGGGTTTCCCGTGAAATCCAGTCAAAGCATCTCAGGATTTCGAGGACACTAATTTCGAGTCTGTGGTCAGAATTTCCAAATTCAAGGTGGCGCATCTAATATGGTGGCTACGACTTCCATACTCCATAGCGAGTTACTAAAAATTTTTAAAAGTGCTTGAAAATAGTTGCTCGCGGATTTTTGGGGTTGCTAATCTCGAATCTGCGGTAAAAATGTCCAAATTCAATATGACGGATACAGCTGCCATACTCCATAGTCGCAGATTCGAGATCAGCGACCCCAAAAACACACAAGTAACCATTTTCCAGAACATTTCGGCAATTTTAGTAACTCGATATGAAGTGTAACAATTGTAGCCACCATGTTAGAACCGCCGTTTTTAATTTAGAAATTCTGACCCCAGATTTGAAATCAGCGACCCAAAAACCCGCGAGTAACCATCTTCAAGCACTTTTGGCATTTTTAGGAATTGGCTATGAAGCGTGTCAGCTGTAGTCGCCATATTGGATCCATCATATTGGATCCGTCATATTGGATCCGCTATATTGAATGTGGAAACTCTGACCACAGATTCGACATCAAAGAATCGAAAATCCTTGAATACTTAGGCGATATTTTACGAAAAAAAAATCAGCCTGCTGCATAATCTAGTCTCCAACATAGCGAAAAACAGCATTTTCTAAACTTTTAGATTAGAATATCTTGATAAAAAGCAGTTTTTGAGCAATTCTGAGGCCACATTCAGATTCTGCATTTCAAAGCCGTTCAGAAAATTATAGTCTGGTTTCTGGGTCATTAGCAAAAAGCCGTGTGCTCTAACCTTCAATATAGTGAAAACCAGTATTTTTTGCACTTTCAGGTTAGGATATTTCAAGAAGACTCAGGCTTTGTCCAATTCTAAGGCAAGATTCTGGCATGAAAGTGTAAAGTAGAGGGAATTGGTGATACTAAGCTTTTCTGCGATTTGTGGTGAAATTTGAAATGAGTGGAATGTGGAAGCGTGTACAAGGATTTGCATGTAAAAGATTGATTGAGGGATTGTGCGATTGAAAAGGGGTGGAAGTAATTTTTGAAGATTAAAACAAAACTTGTGTGACAGTTGAGGTTAGGTTAATTTGAGATTTGTGACAGGTTGGGAAAATTGGGTTGATCGGATCGGTAGTAACAGGGTTGGGATAGAAGGCCGGAGCGTTTGAATATGATTCAGAGGTAGCGGAGCGAGTATCGTCGCGGAAAAATGAATTTAGAGCAGTAAGTGTTTAGTACACCAAAAGAGAAAATCGAAGAAAAGTAGGCAAGGGTGAAGTACAGGAAAACTGTAAAAAAGGAAGAGAGGGGAGAGTGGAAGCAGCAAAGAGAAGGACAATATAGCTTCAGGCTTGAAATATCCAGAAATGTTCAGATCGCCCCTGAAAAAGCATAGTTTTGTAGAGAAGGATGAACTTAAGAAAGAAATTAAAAAATGGGAAGAAGTCAGGAAAGAGTTATAAATAAGAATGCAGTTATTGGAACAAAAACTAGAGAAACAGGAAGATGGTAATAAAAATGTAGAGGGGATGCAAGGTAAGATAAAGAAACTAAAAAGGTTGAACCGGGATTTTGGTGTGGGCGAGAGTGGAAATACAAATAAGGAAAGACTTAGAAAAATAGAACAAAGATTTAAAAGGAAAGTGAGAGAAGAAACAAAAAAAACATAGTGACGGACAGAAGCTGAAGAAAGCAGTGGCAGAATTACTAAAAAGGATTGATGCGGATGTCAAGATAGAGAAAGTGGGAAGTGTTTGAAGAAAAGAGCGAAGAGAGGAGAGAATTGAGAGAATAGAGGATGATTTGACATGAGTAGCAAGGGGGATACATTATAAGTTAAGGAAACTAGCGGAAGATGAACGAAAAAAGGGAGAAGAACATGGGTTAAGTATAGAAGAATAGAGATGGACGGAGTATAGGCGATTGGGATGAAGAAAGGGAAAAGATAGTAAGAAATGCGATGTCGGGAAACTAGGAGAGATAAGAACGGGTGATAGAAAAATAAGAAATAGTAAGAAGGAAAAAGAGACGAGAAACGAAAGTATGGATCAATGGAAGATATGTTACTGGAGTATAGGTGGATTGAAGGAAACGGATGAAGGAAACGGATAAAGATCGTAGGAGAAAAGTGAAAGAGAAAAGAGAGAGAGAGAGCAATGAAATGCAAAGATAAGGTACTAAATGAGAAGGGAGAGAAGATGCTGAGGAGCTTGGAGAAGTTAATATGGTTTATCTCAAACGGAAATATAGAGGGAGAAGGTATAATATAACAGATATAAGATAAAAGGTCAAGAAACTAGGGGTAAATAGAAGTGGATGGGATAAGGATTGTTAAAAGAAAAAAAGATCAGAAAGGAATTAAGAAAGTGGAGAAAAGAAGAAAGTAATGGGCAAGAATATAGGAAAAAAGAAAGATTATAATGAGATGTGTGCTCAAAAGAAAGATGAAGAGAATAAAAAGATTGTGGAAGAGGCGGGGAAGGCTAGGAAGGAAGAAGAAGTATGCAAGGTGGTAAATAGAGAAAGATAAAAACGAAAGAGTTTAAACCAAGATGTTGAAATGGTAGAATGAAAAAAAAAATTTTGGATTTGCTACGAGGAGCAAAGAGAAGAGTTAGAAAGCGAGGAAAATATTGTAGACAAAGAGATGAGAGAGAGGATATAACATGGGAACAAATAGTCAAGGTTTTAGGAATAATAGAGGATAGAAAGGTGCCTGGTATAAATGAGATTCCAAATGAAGTATGGAAATATGGAGGGACGGAACTAGAAGAAGAATCATGGATAATATGTAATAGAGTATAGAGAAGAGAGCAGTGACCAGAGTTACATAAAGAAGGAGTTAATAATAGTTAAGAATAGTTAAAAAATGCAAAGGAGAGGAGGTTAAATATTATAGGCGTTTAATGCGGATGCCACTACTGCATACAGTATATGTAACTGTTTTGTCGGAGACATTGAAGAAAGAAGTTGAGGAAAAAAGATAGAGCCACCGAATCACACAGGGTTTAGAAAAGAAATGGACGACATATATGTTCTGAACTATGTAGTAAATGAGAAGACTGAAGGGAGAAAGGGACAACGATAGCAATGTTCGTGGACTTAAACGCGATATTTGACTCATTAGACTGAAGCAAAATAGAATAAGTTATTGTGAAAAAGGGATGACGGAGGTATTAATAAAGAGAGTATCGGAAATTTGTGAAGAAACAAGAAGCAGGGTAAAGGTAGGGGAGCAAGTAGGAGATAGTTTATGGTTGGTGAGAAGATTAAGGCAAGGATGTCCTCTGAGTCCACTTTTATTAAATATAATAATATCAGAATTGGAAGAAGAATTCAGAAGAAAAGATTGGGGAGAAGTTAGGATAGTGAAGAAAAAAATATACACTGGCATACGCAGACCGCATAGTGTTGATGACAAAGGATGAGGAAGGGATGGCGGGCTTAATTACAGGATCAGAGAAATATTTGGATGGGAAAAGGCTGAATTTAAATGTACAAAAGACAAAGACAATGAGGTTTCGCGAAGAAGGGGGAATGAAGAAAGAATAGACGGGGAGATACTCTCGTATGGCCGGTACTAGGATATGAAGCGGAGATATGGAAATAAATAGAAAGGGAAGATATTGAGAGCTTACAAGAAAGTTATAAAAGGTGGACACTCCGGGTAGCCTAGAAGACGCCAGAATATATGTTGAGAGAAGAAGCGCAAAGGGATAAATTAAGGTACTACAGCGGGAAAGAGGGCATAAAAATTTGAGACGAAACTGTGGGAAGAAAAGGAAAAAGCAACTAATAGAAGTATAGGGGATGATTCAGGAATCAAAATACAATAAATGTTATAAGATGATGAAAAAGAAAGGAATACCAATGTATTTGAAAAAGGGATAAAGAGAGAGAAGGTGGACCAGAATAACAAGATTTATATTGGGAAACGAGGTAAGGGAGGGGATGTTTTGGGAAAATAAGAGAACAGAAAGCTTAGAATATGTGAATGGGAGGGCAGAAGGGACGCATGAGAGGCATAAGAGAGAATGAAAGAATGCATGAGAAAAAAAGGCAAATTAAGAGTAAAAAAAAGTGAAAAAAGGAAACGGAAGTCGTTTAGATTAGAAGCGTAAAGATGGTAAGAAATGATTATGTAATAGTATAACTAGTCTGAGTTGCGTTTGCGTTCTCATTTAATCTCTCTTTCGCTTACAGTCTCGCTTTCGATTGCTCGCTCTCTCATTCGCTAATAAGTCCTAAATTGCGCTATCACATGACATGGAACGAAGCAACTAGATATGAGATTTTATGTAAATAGCTGCAAACAATTGTGTATAGTAAGAATAAGATAAAAAAATATATGTAGGCGAAAAGACTGTAAGGAATGGAAGTCATGCAAGACCTTAGGGGACACATTATGAATAAAAAAGTATAGTCTGGTTTCTAGGCACTTATACCAGGTGTATACATATGAAACCGGTATTGCCATCTAGCGGCCAGTAGGCACACTTGTAGGCACTATCGGAATTTACCATTTGTGCTAATTGGCGTATTGTCATCTGTCAACAATATCCAATACCAAACATTTCAAGTTTCATATGACATCGTGATTTTTTTCGCTCTTGCAAATGTCGAAATACGTGCTTTCAAACAACGACTTGCGTGGAGCATTAATTTTCTGTTTCCATTTGGGTAAATCGGCGATAGAATCTCATCGAATGCTTGTCAAAGCTTACGGAGAGCATGCTGTTGGTCGAACGCAGTGTAATGAGTGGTTTAACAAGTTCAAAAGTGGCAATTTTGATGTGAGAAACGCTGACCGCGGCAAAC
>NC_046661.1:104900873-104908092 GCF_010883055.1 Belonocnema kinseyi | reverse complement strand
ACTTGAAATGTTTGATATTGGATATTGTTGACAGATGACAATACGCCAATTAGCACAAATGGTAAGTTCCGACAGTGCCTACAAGTGTGCCTACTGGCCGCTCGACTGCCGAATATTCGAAGTGCTGCGATGAATCTATTAGTCGTATAATCAGAAGCCACCTCTATGTGGACATCTCTAGTAGCTAGGCAAATGAAACGTGTACATGTGAACGTCCCTAATTTCACATAATTTTGAATCAATCTTGTCTTTTTAAGAGAATTGAAGGTGACCAGAACAATTTTTTGAGACATTGAATCAACCATTTTAGGCCATTCCACCAGGCTAATCCGTAGGATTCCCTACCGTAGGCACATGATGCCTTTCAAGCTAAGCAAGAAAACTAGTTCAATCTGACACAGATGATTTGAAGCAGACTCTAAATGTGAAGCAGTATGAACATACTGCACTGCTTGCTTAAGCAACATTGCTGCACATAAATTTAATGCACCTTTATTTAATGAAATAAGAAAATATACAGATGCAACATATGTATAAGTGGATACATCAGCAAAGCCATATATTCCAATGTCTTTCGAATTTGATGTGCTACCTACAAAACGCGGACAAGGTACAGTTTCTAACTTCTTTAGCTCAGTGCAATAAGATTGCCATTCCTTATGCAAATAATGCAAACATTTTTAACCCTGATATACTTGCGGATTTGTAACTGATCGGACGTAGGATACCATGAGAGTCCCGACTTACGAATGATAGTTTTCTCTGGATCTCCATGAGCTTTTAATTCCTATTGACTGCTAGATTGATCAGCACACAATGAAGAAATATTACTTGACCACTTATCTATTTGAAAGCCATCGCGAGCTAAAATATTTATCAATTGATGTTTTTAAAATTAAGCAGATTCAAGGTTATCTGCTCTGAAGAGGACATCATCAACGTAGAAATTCTCTGACAAAATATTTTATTCTGCAGGATGAAATGAGGCCTCATCATATGCGTGTTGTTTCATGAATTTGCTAATCAACATCACGTCTCAGATATATCGTCTCATATTGCCAGTTGATACATGCGCCATCGCATGATAATATTACGCCGAAGAGAAATGTAACTATATTAGTTCAATGATACCATGGACTGATACGCTCCGCATAAATTATAACTAAGTAGGTAAAAAAATCGAAGTGAATATTTTCATTTAATTTTCAATTTTATTGGTTTGAGTATAGAACCGACGTTATCGCAATACCGACTTACATTGATTAAGTAAGTATTGAAATGGAGCAGTTCTTCATGTTGAACCCGCAACATTCAGAAGTTAAATATCAGCTGTTCTAAAGCATCTAAACAGACATTGTTTCTCTTTTGTATCGGGCACGTAACGAAATTTGAATCACAGTCGTCGATATAGATATACTCGCTACGCAATAATTATTGAAATATCAAATCTCGTGTGCTCGCAAATTTAAACGATGCACGTAAATAATTAAAGTAACAAGCATCGTTCATACAATAAAGTGCGAGAGTTAAGGATGATGAACGGTCAAAGTTACGATAATGCTGTATTGAGATAGTTGCAGATATAGAACACTATCGGATCAATCAAGGAACGCCAGCTGATCGAATGAAGAAAGATTTAGATTGTTCGTAATGCAAAATTCAAGCCGATTGTTAATCTAACCTGATATGTTCTGCGTTTGCGGGTTGCGCAAAACTGCGTTTTCTGGTAAAAGATACAAATACTTGCGTCGAAATTTTTGAAAGTAAAATTCATTAAAATTTAAAAATAACAGATTGGAGCTGGCACATTTGATCCGCCGGGTGCGCAGGATCGTGCACCAGGTAGTTTAATACGTATTCTATCAGAAATTTCAAAATTTAAATTCTTCCAACACACAAAATATCTCTCAATGGTGAATGGACGACCAGGGTGCGCCTGATCGTGCACTAGGTCATATAGAAGTTCATTCCCTGCAAACTTTTTGAAATTTACATTTTGTCACTAACCGAAGCAATTACAATTGGCATGTCGACGACCTGGGTGCGCAATATCGTGCACCAGTTAGTTTAATACGTATTCTACAAGAACTTTTTCAAAATTCAAATTTTGCCAACACCCAAAATAACTCTCAATGGTGAATCAACGACCCGGGTGCGCCTGATCCTGCACCAGATCCTTTCAAACGTCATATGCGAGAATTTTTTGAAATTGAAGTTTTGTCAATAACCAAAACAATTGCAAATAGTGAGTCGACCACCCGGGTGCGCCGGATCGCGCACCAGGTAATTCAGAATGTCATCTACGAGAAATTTTTGAAAATTTAAATTTTGTCCATGACCAAAACAACTACAAATAGTGAGATGACGACGCGGGTGCACAGGATCGTACACCAGGTACTCTCAAACACCATCTACAAAAAATTTTTTTAATTAAAATTTTTTCAATAACCAAAACAATTACAAATGGTGACTTGAGGACCCGGTTGCGCCGGATTGTGCACCAGGTCCTTTAAAACGTCATCTACTAGAACTTTTTAGCAATTAAAATTTTTTTATAACCATAAACAATGGCAAATGGTGTGTCGACGACCCGGGTCCGCCAGATCGTGCACCAGTTCATTTCAAACGTCATCTAGTAAAACTTTGTCAAAATTCAAATTTTTTCAACACCCAAAATAACTCTCAATCGTGAGTCGAAGACCCGGATGCGCCTGATCGTGCATCAGGTCCTTTCAAACGTCATCTACGAGAACTTTTTGAAAATTTAAATTTGGTCCATAATCAAAATATTTACAAACTGTAAGACGACCCGGGGCGCAGGATCGTATACCAGGTAGTTTAGCAAGCATTCTACAATAACTTTTTCAACATTAAAATTTTTCCAACCCCAAAAATGACTACTAATGGTGAGGCGATGACCCAGGTGCGCCGGATCTTGCACTGGGTCATTTTATACGTCATCAACGAGAACTTTTTTATAATTTAAATTTTCTCCATAATCAAAACAATTACAAATGGTGAGTCGAGGACCCGGAAGCACCGGATCGTGAACCAGGTCCTTTAAAAAGTCATCCACGAGGACTTATTTGAAATTCAAGTTTTGTTTATAACCAAAACAATTAAAAATGGTGCGTCGACGACCCGGGTATGCACGAGCGTGCACCAGGTAGTTTAATACGAATTATACGTGAACTTCGTCAAATTCAAATTTTTCTAATGCCCAAAATAACTACCAATAGTGAGGCGACGTACAGGGTGCACCAGATCTTGCTCCAATTCATTTTGTACGTTATCTACACGAACTTTTTAAAATTTACATTTAATCACTAACCGAAGCCATTATAATTGGCAAGTCGACGACCTGGGTGCGCGGGATAGTGCACCAGGTCATTTAAAATGTCACCTATTAAAACTTTTTCAAAACTTAAGTTTTTCCAAAACTCAGAATTACTATCAATGGTGAATCGTTTTTTTTGGTTTTTGACCAAATTTAAATTATAAAGGAGTTCATGCAGAATTCGTGTTACATCACCTGGTGTACGATGCTGCGTGCTTTGGTCGTCGACTCACTATTTGTAATTGTTTTAATTATTGAAAAAATTTAAATTTCAAAAAAGTTCTCGTAGAATACGTTTGAAAGGACCTGGTGCACGATCAGACGCACTCGGGTCGTCGACTCACCATTGAGAGTTATTTTGGGTGTTGGAAAGATTTGAATTTTGAAAAAGTTCTTGTAAAATACGTGTTAAACTACCTGGTGCGCGATCCGACGCACCCGGATCGTCGACTCACCATTTGTGATTGTTGTGGTTATTGAGAAAAATTTTTAATTTAAAAAGTTCTATTAAATGGCGTTTGAAACGACCTGGTGCACGCACAGGTGCACCCGGTCGTCGAATCACCATTGAGAGTTATTTTGGGTATTGGAAAAATTTTAATTTTGAAAAAGTTCTTGTAGAATACGTATTGAATTACCTGGTGCCCTATGCTGCGCAACCGGGTCGTCAAACCGCAAAATACAGTTTTGCGCAACCCGCAAACGCAGGATATACCAGTTTAGATTAATAATCGGCTTGCATTTTGCATTGCGAACAATCCAAATCTTGCTTCATTTGTTCAGCTGGCGTTTCTTGATTAATCCGATAGTGTTCTATATCTGCAACTATCTCAATACAGCATTATCGTAACTTTGACCGTCCATCATCCTTAACTCTCGCACTTCATTGTATAAACGATGTTCGTTACTTTAATTATTTACGTGCACTGTTTAAGTTTGAGAGCGAGGGAGATTTGATATTTAAATAATTGTTGTTAAATTTTTCCCAATACATATTGTACGGCGTCTCAATTCAGCGCAATGCTTACGCGAAGCGCCTACGTTACAGATTCGCTGGATCCTCGCTGTTCGTCGTCATTGGAACCAGCAGAGTCGAACCGAGCAAAGCATAGCGAGTATATCTATATCGACGCACTATGATTTTAATTTCGTTACGTACCTGTTACACAAGTGGAACGGTGTATGTTTCGATGCTTTAGAACAGCTGATATTAGGTACTTTCACTTTAATCGACGGCTAACTTCACTTCGTAGATTGCTGAGGGGAAAACAAGGGTCCAAATTTATGATATTCAGTTGATTTTTGCACTATTTTGCTAATATCTTCGTAAGAGCTAATTTTTTCTGCATAAGTGTATTTGAAAAATAGTTTTTATTATTTAATTTCTATTTATTAAAATAATAAAATGATAATAATGATTATTAATTATAAATATATTACAGAAATAAATTTTTGTTCCATGCATTGGGTCCATTGTTTTCCCCTCAGTTTTTAACAATGTGAAGCTATCTAATGGTTGAAGTGAAAATATCTAATTCAACTTATGAATGTTTCGAGTTCTACAGAAAGAACTACTCCATTTGAATACTTACTTAATTGATGTAATTCGGTATTGTTATAGCGTCGGTTTTATGCTCAAACCGATAAAATTACAAATTAAATGAAGAGATCCAGTTCGACTTTTTTACCTACTGAGTTCTAATTTATGCCAAGCGTATTAGTTCAAGATATTAAGGCACTAATATTGTTACATATTTTTTTCGGTGTAGGAAGAGCCGATTGTAACTTTAGCCCGACGAGCCGGCGATAATTTAAACTCGTGCCGTTAGTTCTCAAACTTGAGGCGTTGAAGACTACCCGGACGAGCGTTGTAGTTGAGCTTTCTCATATAACATGGTAGTCAGATATATAAACCAATAGCGTATTAGCCTAGGGATCACCTGAAGTGACGTATCCCATATGCCTAAGAGATTTATATTCATTTATGAAATTTGAGTATAGCAATTTATACTCAGATTCAGCTGTTAATCTACGCTTGATATTAAACAATTTTTTTGTGCGATGGGAAGCGAGATATCATTGCTTATTGGAGGACCTAATTTAGACGGTGAATTAATGATGTACTGACCCTACTTATCACGGCAGTGTGTTTCAGAAAAATGGTTTTCACACAGTTTTTCATCTTCCGTGATATGTTTTACTTGTGAAACTCCTTTACTTCCCAAATTTTATCAAGCAAGGAAGAAACTTTACTGATTTTACAGCAGCTATAAACGTTAACATCCGGAATCGAAATATAGGTCCTAGTTTGACGCTACAAGTGAAAGTGTCGCCCCTACTTTGCGACCCCTACTAGCTCCTATGTAGCCACTCCTAATGATATTTTCATTCTATTTTGCTTCTATATAAGACTCAGCCCCTACATTACAGGTCTTTCCTTATGTTCCTGAGTTTTAATAATGTCTCTTTTGAAGATCCATATTCTCCGTAGAATTTGCAAGTTCTCTTTTAACGTTTTTAAATTTTAATGAACAAACTATTTGGCGCCCTTGCCTCGATCGCAAACCATCGTAAAGATTCGAAAAATATTTCTAAAAAACTGTCAAGGACATATTTCGGCCTCAAAAATTATGTCCGTGATTATGACTTATTTGCCGCAATCCAAATCTCGACCACGAAGTCAGGGGTTTATTGCTCAAAAGGGTCTAGGGCGCCAGCCACTAGCGAAAGAAAATGAAACCTAAACAATCGTCTTCGCTACGTGACAAAATTTGTTATTAAAAATTTTCATTCTTTAGAGTCAATAGTGCATATTTTAAAATAAAACGCATGAGAATCAAACCAACCAGAATAAATCACAGGGGTGGAATTCACCTAACCACAAAATAAGAAAGGCCAATGTTTAGAGTTTTAAGTTAAATTTATTTACACAACAGAAATGTGAGTGAATTTAATGCATCACTTTTTCTCACAAAAGTATCGCGATCTTCCTTACGATAGAGTGCACAAAAAAATTATAGGACCTCAAAATCCCCCATCGTACCAAAACAAAAAAAAAACGCTTCTTAGTCTAACTGCCCAAACCTTACCATTTTACAAACATGTGATTGACCCCATTATCTTCGAATACAATCACAATCCTGTCAATCACATGCGAAACCCTACTTTATTTCGCGGCACAGTCAATCTCGTTTCTGAATAAGTGATAAAAATAACTGAGAGGAGGCTACCATTTCGCGAACACGTGGCGGATTTCGAGGTTAGGTGTCGTGTTTGTGCAACTATAATTTCCCGAGACGCGCAATTTTATTCATGATATCGGGACTATCGATACGGAGAGAAACATTAATGTTAACAAAAAAAAAACTACCGACATTACACCGGGGGGGAGGGGGGGATTTAACCTTCACAAACGCACAGAGAGCACTTACAAAGGGAAATCACTTCGGCCGTACTCCCCTCTTGAACAATTTAATTTTCCTTTTAACAGTATTTGGAAATGCCGCCCAAATGATTTGCCCGGACTACAAAAGAAAATTCTACCTTCTCACTCCCTACGTATTGTGCCTTCGAGACGTCCATGGTCAGAAAATTATTCGTATTTTACAAGAATTTCGATCTGATGGTTCCACTTCGCTATCCTTTTCACCCGAGTCGAAGAGCCAAAGTGACTTTCTACCACGCTACGTTTGACCCATCGGATGGTGTGTCCACTCCTCTTCCGCCGCGCCGATCAATGACTACGCCGCTTTCCCGTGCCAAGTTCTTATGCGGGGAACTCAAATAAGCGGGAATTCCATTCCAATATGGCTACCGGAAATCAAGAGGTTTACATGCTTGGGCCAACATGGAATTCATTGTGAATCGGCCTCAGTGTGTTAA
>NC_046661.1:104899514-104900773 GCF_010883055.1 Belonocnema kinseyi | reverse complement strand
CGAAGCCTTCAATTCGAGGTTATTAATTATTGTTGAAAATTTTGTAAACATAATATTGAACTATTGGGTTTAAAATTGATTTTCAAATTTGCATATTTTTTATATTAGGAAATAAAAATCCAGACACAGAAATTTCCTTATCCTACTTATATGATTCAAAGTCAATTAAATTCTTGCAAAAGGGTTTGCTGATGCTTAGCGATTTCCGTGATTGATCAAATATGGGAAAAAACTGTTTGTCGCAGAGCGATTCAATTTTTTTTAACCCGGAGAAATCGCGAATATTTACCAAAAGAAATTGAAAAAATAGCGCTAACCTTGTTTTGATTATCCTGATCGTTTTCCTTGCTTTATGATTACACTTGTACTAATGCTGGTTTTCGGCCTTCAAAACCTTTATAAATATAGAATTATTAATTAATTTGTATTGTTCAACCATATATACGTATAATATGTATATACATTTTATACGTATTTTAAAACTAATAAATTTATAATACACTTAAGGGAATAATTATTGCTACAATAGTACTAAGTTACAAAATCAAGTAGGGTGAAGACCCCGTTAACTTCAAATATTATTATGTTGTTTTTTCAGTAACAACTTTGAAGTAAATCGTAATTAAAACTCTATATAGTAAAAATGAATTCTAGATAACAACATAGTGAAAGTTGAAAGAATCTTTACCTACTTCTTAATCCATATTCACAATAAAAGTCAATTTTTCGATGATATACGTGAAAGAAAAATCTGTTTCTTCATAATCTACGGTGACTAATTTCAATTTTTTTTTGTAATAGAGAATAAAATCAATACAAAAGATTTGTATCTTTTTTTACGTTTTTCTTCTGACGTTTCTTCTCGCGAGTCTGATACCTTCTTTCGAGTTTTTTGCGTCTAGGTTTTGTGACGAGGTGTTTATCACCTGTCACTAAAACTTACCCTTACCGGCACCGGAGTAGTTACACAACAAATTATCCGAGTTCCTTCTTTTATTTTATTTATAAGTAGCTGTCAAAGAGCTAGAGTCCGCAATTCCACAGGGAGAAATCTTATTGGTATCCAAAATTTTTGTTTTATCTTAAAGTAGTCACTTGTTCTCTCCGATCATATTTGTTTATGTATACTCCCGGCCACGAGAGGGTCAGCTATCAATTTTTCACTACAAGTACACCACGCACCATGGAGAAGCCTAGGATATCGAAATATTTCTACGAGTCACCCACGACAGGACCAAGAGAGAGAAAAGAGAACTTCG
>NC_046661.1:104896682-104899414 GCF_010883055.1 Belonocnema kinseyi | reverse complement strand
ATTAACACACTGAGGCCGATTCACAATGAATTCCATGTTGGCCCAAGCATGTAAACCTCTTGATTTCCGGTAGCCATATTGGAATGGAATTCCCGCTTATTTATGTTCCCCGCATAAGAACTTGGCGCGGAAAAGCGGCCTAGTCATTGGTCGGCGCGGCGGAAGAAGAGTGGACACACCATCCGATGGGTCAAACGTAGCGTGGTAGAAAGTCACTCTGGCTCTTCGACTCGGGTGAAAAGGATAGCGAAGTGGAACCATCAGAACGAAATTCTTGTAAAATACGAATAATTTTATGATCATGGACTTCTCGAAGGCACAATACGTAGGGAGTGAAAAGGTAGAATTTTCTTTTGTATTCCGGGCAAATCATTTGGGCGGCATTTCCAAATACTGTTAAAAGGAAAATTAAATTGTTCAAGAGGGGAGTACCGCCGAAGTGATTTCCCTTTGTAAGTCCTTTGTAGGTCCTTTGTAAGTCCCTTTGAGGCCGAAATATGTCCCTGACAAATGGCGCCCAACTTTAACTTAACCACAATTAAAATTAATTTTTTTTCTCTCTCATTAACAAGGAAAACTCGCATTACCGGGGGTCATTGAAACCACCAATCTAGCACAATTTTGCCAAAAATTGGTGATTCCAATCAAGAGTTTTTTTAAAATTAAAAGCACGAACCAAGAATTAGGTTAAATGCACGTGAAGGAATGTTCCTTGGT
Organism: Belonocnema kinseyi; assembly: GCF_010883055.1. Taxonomy (NCBI): domain Eukaryota; kingdom Metazoa; phylum Arthropoda; class Insecta; order Hymenoptera; family Cynipidae; genus Belonocnema; species Belonocnema kinseyi. The sequence goes on along the minus strand of NC_046661.1, from coordinate 104,898,697 downwards.
TGGTTGCGGAGTGCATTTCGAAAATTTCTCCACAGATATATGCATTGATTTTTTTTGGTATATACATGGTGAATGGAGAATTGAATAATTGTCTCGGGAAAAATAAGCTTTTTACAGATCCTGGCTGCTTGGAGCGCCGGATTCAAAAGAATTACAAGCAGATATTTGGCATACCCTTGTAATTACTCAATACCCGGAAATGTTTTTCTTTCCTGTCGTAAACCAGGACATTATTCAGTTGTCGCACGAAATAAGCATGCATTATTTAAAATTTATTGCAACTTTTATTATTTTGTAATTTAATAAAAATTTCAACTGAACAGCCAAAGAATTTAAATCGAAAGTCAACCAGGCTGCTTGGAGCGCCGGTACTTTAAATGGCATGTATAATTTAAATCATATAAATTTCGAAATCATTGAATCTTTTATAGTGAGGGTTGTTTGAAAAGTTCAGTTGAGATTTTTGGAAACCGTTTTTGAAATCTGCATTTTGATAATTTTCCTTGGAAATTGTGTATATTGGCCGGAACTTGCATTTATGTTTTTTTTGTATTTGTTCCATCTTTCCTCCGAAGTGAGTATAATAAGAAAGACTTGTATTACTCAGTAGGTGAAATATTTAAACTAAATGACTGTTTAAGTCCGTCTCTTCCGAAACTTCGGAAAGATTTTGAAAAATAATATGGAACTTTTCGAACCATAAGATTCGGGTAGGATTTTATACAAAAATTTCGAAGGTTTCAGATTCGGACAACCGTCCGACAGCTGGCAAATATTTTGAAAGGAATTTAGATCTCACTTTGGCGACGATGACTTCGAACGAAGGGTCAAAGAGCAGATACAGGCTAGAACACAAGGTAAAGATGAGTCGATTGACGACTATTTAACCAATGTTCAGAGCCTGATTAATCTGCTTGAGGATGAAGTTCCGATAGTCGACCAACTAGATTGGGTCCATAGAGGTCTCCGACCTGACTATCACAAGGTCATCCGTCGCTCAGACTACAGATCATTCCGCGAGCTATCTCGTCTCGGGAGAAGCTGGGAGAAAGAGTGGAATATATATATATATATTAAGGAATACAAAGTCCCACCTCTTCCGGAGAGTTCATTTTTGAAAGAATTTGCGTACAAACCACTTCCCACCCCTAAGACTAACAAGCAATCCACATCCTCAACATTAGAAGAGGAAATAGAACTGCGGCAATCGCTGCAGATCAACATCAGAGCAATAGTAACATGAACAAAAAGAACGCTACGCAGACATGCGACAGAAACAAAAAGACAATGCAAGTTGATTTTCAATGTTGGGGAGGTCAGCAGAACGCGAAATCTTCTGCTGATAACAAAGATAAGATAGAGTCTCTGGCAAGAGACCCTAATGAAGTGGTCTGCTTCAATTGTGATCAACCAGGACATTATCGGATAGGTTGCGCGGCCCCTAGAAGGCTCCGTTGCTACAAATGCAAGACCGTGGGCTATACGACTCGGGATTGTCCAAAGTGTTCGGGAAATGCCGAGGAGAAGCAGTAAGCGCCGTCCTTGCTGCCTCTCAGTCACCAACGACCGTGACTGAAACTTTGATTAGCCCAATTACACCCAACGGAGGAGTTAGACACAACGCAAGCGACCTTTCCAAAATTAGGGCCGACTGGGAAACATCAATACAGCTCCAGCCCTCGGAGAAAGGTACTAGAAGCGCGACATTCCAGGCTATAATCGATATGAAAGAATTTCAAGGAATTAACATGTCCGATGACGAACTAGGTTTCGAGAAATCGTCAGTGAATGGCAGTACAGTAAGTGGAACTGGTCCCATAGAAATAGTAATAGAAGCCCAGATTCACGGGAACCTTGGTAAGGAGCCGTCTTGCCGCGTAGAGATGTGTGCAGGCTCTAATAGAGGTAGACCTCAATCCCTTCCGGAAGATTTGGAGGCGATAGAGACGCTAACAGATAGTATATCGGAGGCCGAATTGATCAGCGGAATAGTAGGGACTACCGAAGTGGCAAAT